>NC_057801.1:175667366-175667671 GCF_018294505.1 Triticum aestivum
ACCATGGTAGTGAGAAAACTTTTGGATGGATTCAAACATATGACCTACAAAATAGCACAACAAACTGAGTCAATGTCAACTTTTCGAAACTTAGTATGGCACGAATTCGAAATAATTACCCGTATGCCTAGTCCTCGGTTCAAATCTTACAATGTACACCGAATTGAAACATCGATATTAAGTCTCATACTATGTACATTCAAATGTTGTTTTTAGCCCCCCCCCCCCCGCACAAATGCTAAATACTTCCTGTATCGGTCAATCTTCCTCTCCTAACCACCTTAGGAAGCTATCGGTTTCCAACA
>NC_057801.1:175667865-175707918 GCF_018294505.1 Triticum aestivum
ATTCTTTCTCTCCATGTTTCGATCTCTAAGTCTCTCAACTACACAACCCCTTTTTCCACTCCTGTTACCAAATCTATTTACCTCACACACCCCGCCATTGCACCCCATGCCGATCTCTCTCTCTCTCTCTCCCCCTCTCCCTCTCACCCTCTCGCGCTAAATACATGCATTGCCTATCTAGCCCCCCAACCTCTTGTGCGCATGCACACACGTTGTATATCTAGGTCACTCCCTCGAGACTGTCTCACTCTTTCTTCCGCACGGCGGGCCACACTCGCTCAATCTCGCTCTCTTTATCTGAGTCTCCTTTAACCTTGTTTTCTTTCAAACACAAATGATATATCTCCCTGTTCGGGCCTCGATCGACACACTCTATACTCTGTCACACAGATTGTCTATCTAGGCCAGTCCATCCAAGCCGCCACCACTCTTTCGACCTCATGGTGGGCCATGCTCACTCAATCTCTCTCTCTCTCTCTCTCTCTCTCTCTATATATATATATATATATATATATATATATATATATATATATATATATATCTGTATGTCTCGGTTGACCTCGCTCTTTCTCGGACAAAAACGATATATCACCATGTTTGAGCCCAGTTCGACCTATTCACATTGTATACTCTCTCACGCACATCGTCTATCTAAGTCACTCTCTCCAACCCGTCTCACTCTTTTGATCGCACGGCCCCTATGTGATCGGTTGACCTTGCTTCCTCCGACACACAAAATATATCTACACGTCTGTGACTGGATCATCTCTCAAGCTCTATCTTACAGCCCTCATCCTTACCGAAAGCTCAATCGGACAATATCTCTCTGGAGCATATATATTTGTTCAATGAATGTCGGACCACACTCACTTTGTCTCTCTATCTATATGTCTCTCGATTGACCTCACTTTCTCACACCGTATCTTCCACGCGTTGAAGCTACTACCTCTCCATCCCTCGCAAAGCCAGAGCTATTTACATTGCGAGGGGCACTCCAACCTTGGATTAATTTGTGTAGGCATTTATTCCGGTCAGTTTAGATTATATTTTCGTAGCATTCGGCCCACAACTACTCCAAACACCGTTGCAACCCATGCAACTCCCCTAGTTGATTTCCCTCTGGCTCGGTCATCGCTCTCTCGCACGTCCTTTCTCGCCTTCAACATCACACCATGGTATTATTGAAAAAACTATGTTGTTCTCTTTAATTATTATAAATAAGATACAAAACTACACACCGATAGTCCACATGGAATGGAACAAATTTCACCCACAAATTAAAGTGCTACAAACTACACACCGAGGGGCCCACATGTCATGAAACAAATTTGGACCCATATGCAAATTAAACAATAAAGGACGAGGATCGAACGTGCGACCGGGCCTTCAAGATGCATGTCAATAGGCAACATACGTAGAATAGCAATGTTTGTTGTACCCCCTTTGTTCACATAATGTTTTTATATTACCACAGCCTAATTAATGGATAACATGTAATATTATTTTTAGTACTATTCGCCTTCACTTACTAGTGGGTTCCATGTGTGCTCTCTCTCTCTCTCTCTCTCTCTCTCTCTCTCTCCTCCCCTTCTGTGTTTAGACGCACGGGCAAACAGAAAGAACTAGCGGGTGATGTTGCCGTTGACCATATCTGGACGCGTTCACAAGTCACAGCACCAGTTTCACGTACTAGCAGCACTAGTCAGTGTGTAAGTGCAATGCACGTTAATTTGGAAGTATATTAAGTGCGTGCGGATATTAACTACTAGGATATTAATTGCGTGTTGTCATGTGATTAGCACTATTTTTGGCATGAAATTAACTGCACGCTAAACGTGTTGAGCACTCGACATTGAAGCAGTCTAGGTCGTTGGATGACAAGGAATACATGTGGCTTGATGATGTTTTATATTTAATTTGATACGGCTCTAGTAGAACATTCAATCGATCAAACCATACATTTCATTCAGTCTGACTCCGACTTTAAATTATACGACGATCGATGTAAAATAAATGGAAATGATAAACATTCAGATTTTAAGCATGGCAATCTGAACATTTTTCATGGCAAATTTAGATTACGCGGCGGCGGCGGGGGCGTCTCACGGTGGGAAGCGGCTCCACTGCCGTGCTCTGTGTGTCGTTGGGCCACTGACCGACGGCGACGTCGGCGTCTTGCGCCGTTGTTGGCGTACTCCTGGATGTTGGCCTAGCTTCAAGGAAGACCAAAATGTTTCAGACTTCGGAGCGAGTCAACTGGCGGGAGGAGGCGACTGGCATTGGTGCAAGGAAGTGGTCGACGACGGCCATCCATGCCGCTGAGGTGGGCACTAGCACCCGCGCGGGGACATGCGCTGTCAATGGTGCGGCGGAGACATTCGTGTGCACGGGCACCGGCACCGGCACGCACGTCAGTGCACGCGCAGGCGCATGCGCTGGCAGGTGCACGGGCACTGGCACGGGCGTGCGCGTCAGTGCACGCGCAGGCGCATGCGCTGGCAGGTGCACGGGCGCGTGAAAGTCGGCGGGGACCTCGTGGAACCCCGTGGCATCAAGCTCGGCAACAATGTGCGGCTCCCAGCCCATCAATGCCATGGGGATGGGCGCTGGCGCAGTTGGGGCGACGGGAGCCGAAACGGGAGCGGGGACAGGCGCGACGTCTTCCCGCAAGGCCAGTTCAAGGTCGTTTCAAAGCGCCTTATGTTCTTGAGACTCCGGCTGGGTGTCTTCCTCATGAAACTGGAACACTAAGGGCAGACCATCGTGATGCGGCATGGCGTACGTTTAGGTCAGGCTAGTTGGAGGTAGACGACAGGAGAATCGGAGAGGAAGATAGAGGATTGTAGCGATACCGGGTAGTGCGGGGTTGATTTTAAACTGCGGCGCCCGCAACATTAAAAGTGGGAGCAGTTGGGACGACGGTGGGCGGCGGAGCCCGGTCAAAGGGCTCGCCTCCCGGTGAGTCTGTACAGCGGTCTGCTCGCACGCCTCCCTGACAGCCGGCGCAGCGGTCTGCTCGCACGCCTCCCATCGACACAGACGCTTGCTGGGACGGCACCCGCCGATGAGAAGCGGGGACTCGTGGCGGCACGTAAACGCCCATGGTTTCAATAGTGAAAGCGTTCGCCTTAACGTGACAGGTCTTTGTTCCAAAATACCTTGGCTCTTCATTTGTGCAACTTGTCATAAGCAGCTTGTCTCAAATTGAAGAAAAAACTTACGAAGTAATATTTGTGCCATATCACGTGACCATGCTCAGTTTCAAGAATTTATGCTCACTTTTGGATTTTCTGAAATTTAAGATCTAGGATTCGAAACAATATCATAACCTGCATCATGCAATAAATTTTCAAGCCGTACATCTGTCCCGTTGTATTTCTTAAGAATGGATTTGGTTAAACATTTTGCTTAGTTAAACTTCCTTTCCGGTTTATAGGGCTCAATTCAAAAATCTCACCAACCAAGGTAGATGGTGAGTGGTGGAACAATTGTTGTAGTTTGCAAAACCACTCAATTAATGAACTTATTTTCCTCAAAAATTGTGTTTACGAATGCATTAGTTGCAATGCATGCATGCATAAAGTACATGCATTGGTCAATTTTCTCTTAATTCTTGCATGTAATGATTTATTGCACCTTGAAATCTGAACATGTGATGGGGAACAACCAAATTGAGACTTATAAAATGGGAAAACTAAAATTTTGAGATAAGCCCTATAAACCGGAAAGGAGGGAGTAAAAGGATAATCCCTGCGTACCAGTGCATTGCCTGATATATTAACTCAAGTACTAGGCACGAACAAACGGGCTCAATTCTGTGCTCATCCTGGTCTAGTAGTAGTAGTAGTAGTACTAGGCAATGTAGTTGACGGGTGACCTTGACGAGTGGTGACCAAGGGAATTCAACCGTGCTCGGCATGGTAGGTAACGCTGTCTAGTTACTAAATCATCCCTCCGTTCTTCATCGGTAGTCATTATGGACCAGGGACATGAGGGGAATTTCCTAGCGCTGGAATTCTGGCCGCCAGATATTTCGACTTGAAACGCACGCCACCGAAGGACACGAGGCTCGACTGGTTGGGGTTGCCTAATGTGCGTACCACGCACGCCACCGAAGGACACGAGCCCGTTTTTTCAGGATCAACACGAGCCAAGGTCTGGCTAGTATGCCGTTGGGTCCTACCATTCGAGAATACGAAAGGAACCTTTTAAATTGCCGAACGAATCTATGTATATTAGAATACCCGTATTTTCGTTGCAAATACTAATCTCAACGTGGTAATTGATTTATGACGAGTTGTTGAATTAGAGTGAGTTTGTGATATAGTGATCTCAACGTGGATTTCACATTTCATGGTATCCATAGTAAGTTTTTCAATGCAAATTCAAATTTAAAAGATGAACAATATGGAGGTGAGAAAACTTTGTATCTATCAAGCATATGACCACACACACACACACACACACACACACACACACACACACAGAGAGAGAGAGAGAGAGAGAGAGAGAGAGAGAGAGAGACACGCACGAACACAACAACAATCCAATAAGTATAGTGCATCTATTTTTCCAACCCATGCATGTATGACACGAATTCAAAAATACTCCTTCTATTCCTAAATATTAGTCTTTTAGAGAGTTCAACAAGTGACTACATACGGAGAAAAATGAGTGAATCTAGACTCTAAAATATGTCTATATACATCCGTATGTGCCAGTCCATTTGAAGCCTCTAAAAAGACTAATATTTAGGAATGAAGGGACTAAAATGTTAGACATCCATGGTCCTCAGTTCAATATTTAAAATGAACATGAAACTGAAACATGAATATTATGTCTAGTACTACAGTACATGCAAATGTTGTGTTTAGGCGGAGCTATGATTGTCGGGGGTCAGCCCCTCGACCTTAGATAAAATTGTGGAGCTCTGTTTAGGGTTGTTTAGATTATATTTGTCCCCACCCTCCCAACCACCGATTGTTTGTGCACGCCCCACCCCTCCTCCCCGGGAGAATATCATGTGCCCCCATACCTTAGATGCTCTATGCCGATACGAGTTGCTTGGAGCTTGTAGATCTGAGATATAGCAGCTCACATGATGTGTCTTAATTTTTTTGCAGGAAACCTTGATGAGTTTGAGAATTGCACACAATTTGTACAAAAACTACTTAGATGCCCTTTGATCCCATATCCAACGACCTCGAAGCTCGTATCACCGTAGCATCTAAGATGAAGGAGGACATCTTATTCTCCTGTATGTAAGAATATCATGTGCTACCACACCTTAGATGCTTTGGTGATACAAGCTCTTCGGAGGCGTTGGATTTGTGACCCAACACCTCCTCGGTGGTTCGTATGGTTTTTTGCAGAAAAGCCCCAAAAGAGTTCGGCCACTGCTTACAAGCACAAAGACTGCTCAGATGCCATTGGATCTCAGATCAAACAACCTCCAAGCTCGTATCACCGTAGAATCTAAGCTGCGATAGCACCTTATGTTTTCTCGCACGGGAGAGTATGAGGTGCTCCCGCACCGTAGATTCTATAGTGATACGAGTTCACTGAGATCTAACGGCCCACAGTAGGAGGTTTGAATGTTTTTGCAATATACGGCTGATAGAGTTTGGGAAATGCGCAGAAAGTACAAGTACTATGCATGTTCCATCTGATCACTGATCATACGACCTAGATGCTCATAAAACTGTAGAGGGTAATTAAGCTACGGGGAGCACCTAATATGAGCACTGGGGAGCCGTTGGATCGAAGATGCAGCAGCACACACAAGGCCTGAATGTTTTATTTGCAAAAAAACCTTTGGAGAGTTTGGAAATTGCGCATAATCACAAAGACTACTCCCAAGCCATTGGATCTCACTTCCAACGGTGTAAAAACTCGTATCACCATAGTATCTAAGCTGCGGGGTGGATGTGATATTCTATGCCGCTATCATTCTTGTTCGTAAACTTGCGAAATACGTGTAACTCGTGCCGTTACTTGTCTAACCGCGCAAAGTGTTTGTTCAAAAAAACCATCCTACACTGAAATATCGGAACAACACACGGGGGTCCCACTTGTCATTAATCAAATTTGGACCTAAAACTAACAAATCTGAAAGACGAGATTCGAACTGGCAACCTGGACTACAAAGCGTAAGTCGATAGCCTGAAAAAACGAACGGTTGTTGGCTTTGTCCCATAACTTGATTTTATACAGTACTTGCGTTGAGTAGAGTAGAGGGAGTGCCTCGTCAACACGTGCATGACCGTTGTATCACTTACTGGTGGGTCCCAGGTCTGCGATCTCAATCTCTCTTCTCTCCATCGTCTAACCTTTGCATGGGCACACACGAAGAGCGGCGCTAGCTTGCCGTGGTGTTATTACAACTAAAAAAAGCTTGGAAAATAGAAGCCTCGCCTAGAACAAGAGACATTGTGCCTGGTCGAGACGGAGCTAACCGTGCCACGTTTGCATGATGAAGCTGTGTGGCTAGTGGGGTGTTTTCGACCGACTGGCTGGGTCCCGAGGTCGAACCATAGGTACTACGTCTGATACAGTATATTTTTACACACACATTTTTCCTCTGTGCCGAGATGTGGCACACCTTACCGCGCGGTTTCGGGGTCCTCCCGGGTGGTGCACGCATATATTCTTCCTGACGTGGGACGCCCTACCACGCGTTTTCTGTGTCCTCCTCGGTTGTAGCGCCGAAGCAAGTAAATGAGTCATCAAATCACGAAAGACCACCTTTCCCGCCGAGTACATCAGTGAAGCACGGTGGCTAGCTAGTTGGGCTAGTTCGACCGATTAGCTAGGCCACTGCCACATTTGTTTTTTCACCCCTTTTTTATCTACTTGCCGGCAGGTAAATTTAAATATCCACCGTGGCGTTGCTCTGGTGTTTGGGTGCGGCAGGATTTTTAATTTTTTGATTAACGGGAGCAGGCGCGGCCGGATTTTTAATTTTTTTATTGACGGGAGTAGGCGCGACAGCAATTAGTCACGATGACTCTGCCTGTAAAAACCCACTTCTCCCTAATGTGAGAAGTCGTCGACTGGTGTTTTATCATGGTGAAAACCAAAAGATTCCTTGCTCCTCGGCTGGCTCTCTCCGCCTTCCCGTAGATTGCATTGCCTTTCAGCCGTTTCGCCCCCTTTGCTTCCTCCCCCCATTGCTTCTACCTGGTGCCATGGCGGCGCAGCAGATCATGGAGTCCGAGGTGAGGCGCCTGACACAGGAGCTCCATGGCAAGGATGCGGAGCTCAGGGCCAAGTACGTGGAGCTCCGTGAGCTCAAGGAGGAGAGGAGTGCCATGCTCCTCCGTTATGTGCCGGAGTTCACGGAGCTTCAAAAGCGGCAGGCGTCCACCACAAAGATGCTCGAGGCGTCGGCGGCATTGCTGCAGAAAGTGGGAGATACGATAGGCCGTTAGGGGAGCCGGCTGGAGCGCGAGCGGGCCGATCGTGACGAGGTCCTGGATCGCCTCAGCCACTTGGTGAACCAAGTTGCCACGCATGTGTTGCGGCTGCGCGATGCCTACGGTCGTGCCAGCGCGACGATGCCGGCCGTCGGGCTAAACCCGTTCGACCACCCGGTCGACTTCAACGAGCTGCGGCTTCCTGACCTGGTCTCCTTCTTCACCTATATCTCCGAGGAGCTGAGCCGTCTCCGCGTGATGGTGGGGGCTGAGCTGGACAAGGAGGGGTTGCGGGCTGCTGTCGCCGTTGCCGGGCGAATCCTTTCAGGGCTCCATCACTGGAATCCATTCATGCCATTGGACGCCGGCCTTGACAAAATGGCTCCCGTCGACCGGGAGCGGGCTCCGCGGGCGGTTGCACCCTGCATCACCAACGTCATGCGCCTCGAGAAGCAGAGGGACTTCGGTGGTGTTTAGGCGCCCTCTGCATGGGCATGTCCATGTCTCGGCGCAACATGACCGTTGGATCAAACTCAGACGATGCAGATCAGTCACTGTAGCACAAAGCGTGTGGGTGTGTTTGGTTGCATTCTCATCTCAATATAGTTGTTTCCTCTTCGTGTATTTTTGTCAACCTACTAGTGTGGACTCATGCACCCTTCATGGTTCATGCACTCTGCCAAACACCCAAAAGTGGGTCGAGAAGGGAACTTTTGCTCCCATCCCATGCACCCTTTATACACCCTGTCTAACACTATAGGATGTGCTTCATATGGTTCATGTTTCATGGAGTACTGTAGCACCGTAATCTCCATGCGCTATGGACCTAGTTCTGTTAACATTGATCTCACAGTTCATTCTCGACCGGACAGTCAAAAAAGCGGTACTATGTTACATATAGGAGTAGTTGACATGCGCACAACATCATTTGCTATCGTCATATCTTACTACACTAGCAACAAGATTGTGTAGTACTGACGTATGAACCACTGCACATGCCTAGTAGTAGGAGCACTATGTATGTTCAAGCGGCTGCCGTGTTTCGCACTCCTTCGTCGTAAGAGTGGAAACGCTTGCTGTAATCATTTTTTTCTTCAGAATGAAAAACAGTGGACACGCTCTACCATGCGGATCCTCCTCCAGCCATGCACTAAATTACTCACTTTCGCCGCTGTGTGGGACAGCCAGCGCCTGGGTCCACCATCCATGCACTAAATTACTCCGTAGTAGAGTGACGGTAGACTACCCCGATCGAACCGCCGCAGTAATGCCCAATGAGCCGTCAAATCACAAAACCCCCTCCTTTCCAGCAGTAATTTGGATGGACGAAGCAACCATCATTTCACTCTTCTCTCTCAGCTTCCTCTCTTGAAGAAAACCCCCACTCGCTTCGCTTCTACCTCATCTTGTTCCTCCTTTCACTCTTCTCTCTCAGCTTCCTCTCTGGGATGGACGCCGGAGAACCGGCTGACGTGATGTCTATGGCTCTTGCCAAAACCGTTGAGGCTCGTGGTACGAAGAAGCGCAAGCACCCCACCGAGACTACCGCAGACAATCTCAAAGCCATCGCCCTGTCCAAGCCCCCCTCTCTGGGATCCCTCATTAAGCAAGTCCAGGTAATGTCTCTTGTTGACGGTATTTTTCTCGATCTTGATCGTGTTTTTTCATCTAACACGCAGTACTAGAACTGGTAGTACAACTGTCTGGGTGATCTTGCATGTGATTTTAGTGTGCCAAATGACGGATCTAAATTCCTCTTTTGACCAAAACATGCGAGAGGTTGACACTGATTTCTTATAGATTACTTTCAACTACTCCCTCCGTCCCAAATTTCTTGTCTTAGATTTGTCTAGATACGGATGCATCTAATACTAAAATGTGACTTGATACATCCGTATGTAGAAAAATCTAAGACAAGAATTTTGGGACGGAGGGAGTACTTTATGAACATCAATGCTACCTTTTAAGAGGGTATATTTGCCTCAGTAACTTGTGTTATGGATATTGCATGTAATCCCTCTGCTCTCATGCCTTTGAAGACATGTTCTAGTGTCTTTGTTCACTCATTTCTGTGCGTATATGTAGTCATATATGGAGTATAATATCGAAAATCTTCTTATATTTCTGAACGGAGGTAGTAATAAAATATGGTTTCTGTTTGAATTAGAACCAGGTCCGCGGTGGAGATGAAGTTCTCAAAGTCATGCCATGTGAACTGGAAGACATGATGATGAGTTCTACTGCTGAACTATCCAGCTGCTGTGTCCTTGTCGCCACGTGTCCTGAACTAGTGTTTTCCTGTAGCATTATTGTTAGGTGTGTTCTCGAGGCTGTACTTGACCACAACAATTTCCTGGTTGTGCCTTCGATTATGAAGGGTGTGGTTCTTGTAAAGCTTCCCAACAAATCTGATGCGACATGTCTTCATCATCATGTTTATGAGTGGAAAGACCACTCTGTTAGGTTCTCCAAGGTTGACAAGATGGTGATGGTGTATGTAGACATCTCACACGAAGTCCATGGCCTAGTCAGTTATGCGGGGTTCATCCCGTAGGTTGGTGGCTCGAAATAGTCTACAGAGTTTAGTTAGTGCAACTTTGCTTGTCTTTAGTAAGTACTATTGTTCAGTACTTGATTTGTGTTTGTGAACCCTGTGTTGTTTATTAGTACTGCCGCTTTTGGTGTGTGGTCAGTCCTAAGAACGGTCTATGTTAATGTATGTCCACTCAATTCAGTCTGTACATTTTGAAGTATCCAGATC
Organism: Triticum aestivum; assembly: GCF_018294505.1. Classification (NCBI taxonomy): domain Eukaryota; kingdom Viridiplantae; phylum Streptophyta; class Magnoliopsida; order Poales; family Poaceae; genus Triticum; species Triticum aestivum. The sequence goes on from NC_057801.1 coordinate 175,678,042, forward strand.
ATATTTTTTGTGAGGACGGTTTATCAATTATGGTTACACTCCAATATCTGTATGCATTGCAGGGTTTATCACACCCACCTGGATTTCCAATCCCATGGATGTTCGGTCCATACGATTTGTCACGACCTTTGGACTGTCCTGCTTGTGGGAGTAGGCAGGGCCCCTGCATGCCACGCGTAGTTGGACGATCAATCTTCTATTTAGTACTTCAACATAGTGATTTCCTGGTAAGGATTCACTCGTGTCACATCAAGTAAATCTTATTGATTTACTGTCCTTATTGATTTAATGTCATGTTTTCTTTCTTTTCCTGCAATTTTACTTATTGATTTAATGTCATGTTTTCTTTCTTTTCCTGCAATTTTACGATGCAGGTTTTGCCATGTGACATTCATCACAGAATAAACCGTTTGGTTTTCTCTATGATGGCTATTTTTGCAGGTTTCACTTCTTATGTCGTGTCAGTAACGAAGGCACTGTCCCTCACTTATATTACTGGAAAAAATTGGATCAGACTGTTGTCTGAGTACAAGTTGAATCCCTGTGATGAACTGCAGTTTGGTTTAACAAAAACACCACAATTAGTCCTTCTCACGTTTAAAAGAAATGAAGAAAAAAACTGGACCACGGTCACGGATCCTAGTCAAGTTAGAAAGCTGATCATAGCAGACCAGACACGATCGCCGCTATCTCGCACAGATCAAGCACCGGCAGTTGCTCTAGCAATGACAGCGGCAGCAGCTCAGTCTGATCCAGCTGAGGATTGGGCACCGACTGTGTCAGCGGATCAGTCTGATCTACCGGAGGATCGGGCATCGACACCGGCACCAGCTCTACAAGGAGTACCATCTCCGGCAGCAGCAGCGACTTCGGCACCTGCACCAACACTTGCACTTGCATTTGGTCCTGCCCGTGCAGTTGCACCGGCAACAGACTGGGCTGCAGTTCGCACTTCATATACCAAAGTCCTTACAAAAACCGACATGTCCACCTTCTTGGTAAGCATTGGCCGCCCAAGTGCTTCGTTCTTTTTTCTTTCCATGTTGTTTCACATGATTCACTGTGTTGATCTAACTGTTTGGGTATGTCTTCTTGTTTGCAAACAGAGAATTCCTCGAGCAACGAGGGAGTCGTTCAACAATCCGGGTGACCGCGGCCAAGTTTCTCTTACCATGCGCAGCCTTGGTGTGAATGAACCTGCTCAATATACCATAAGTACAAAGGATGGTCGCATGATGATTGATGCTAAAGGATGGTCAAGGTTCAAATCTAAATCATATCTTGCGGTAGGGGATGATGTCAAAATTGACCTTTCTCGGCAAGGAGAGCTGGTCCAAATCAACTTTGAAATTCTTCAGTAGCAGCACGCAACTGCTGAACTGATCTATCCTCCGAGAGATTTTGATGTAATAATCTGGCATGGTGAAACAAGTGTCCTGTGTGTATAAGTAGTACGACAGTATTATTTATCACATGGTATATCGTTGATAGAATTGCAACTCTGATTGCTGGTTAGGAACTGTCGTTCCATTTCATTCCAACAGCTGTCGTGCTTTATTCAATTTTGTGTATTTGCCTTGCGACAACATCTAAAACCAGCGCAGTACCGATCGCTTGCAATATGAAAAGCGCTGAGGTAGAACACATGGGCCCCCAAACATGCAGGGTCGGCCTGCGGCCCAAAGTCCAGAACCGTGAGCCTATCTAAGTATTATATTCTTAGTTGAACCCCCATAAAAAAGATGAACCCCCATAATGCCCGTGCGTTGCAGAGGGAGTATATTTCTCGGCAAGGTGAGCCTGTGATATAAAAGATTTGTATATTTCTTTACAGAGGGAGTATCTCTCTGTCAAAAAATATATTTATGTGTAACTAGTTACTCCTGTCTTTCTACTTCCTTTCGCTGATATGCGGGGCAACTGGCAACGGGGTCCACGTGCCATATGCACAAATTAGAGTGCACAACTTCACGGTAGACACACCCCGGTCGTAGCGCCGCAGTAATGCCCAATGAGCCGTAAAATCACAACCCCCCCTTTCCAGCTTTAGCAGTAAGCTGGACGGACGAAGCGGCAATATTTCACTGGGCCTAAATCCCCTTCTCCCTCGTCTGCTTGTTCAGAGAAAACCCCCGCTCGGCGATTGCATAGGGTTTTCTCATGGAGAACCAGGTACGAATTCTTCATCCATCCCCGATAAATCCAAGTCCCTTGGTCGCAGGTAATCCTTGGATGGCAGCCGCCGTCGTTGATGCATTTTTCTTCATACTGAATCTAGTGTGTTTCAGTTGCAGTGCCCAAAGTGCGAGTACCCTACAGATTTCTGCGCCCTCGGCGAGACGCCACACTTGTTCCTTCTCATCCTACCACAACATTTTGAAACGCGCACAGTATGTTCCTAGAATCCTCTTCTTTATCCGGGAGGGTGGTTTTTTTTGAACATGCTGTGTTCTCATATTATTTTTCCTGCAATGTATTATTTGCTTTGCCAGAACACATGTACTCAAGACACTCAGCCTTGCCATAACTGAATACACTAGTTTAATGGTCACAGTGAAGACAATCCATGGATATTACTTCCGAGTTGGGTTCATGAAGCAAGAAGATCGCTGCTTTTTTTATGGCCAAACTTGGATAAACTTTCTCAAGTGTTACGGACTGAAAGTTGGCGCAGGAATGTTGATGTAAATAGCAGAACCTGGTCTCATCTTCACTGCGATCTTCCACCCCGACATCGTTCCAATTGTTCATCCATGTTAGTTTTGTATCTGGTTCTTGCTTGTTGCTTCGATTACTTCTTAATCCACCTATTCTGTCTAACTAATCACAATTTAACTTTAGAAGTAGCAACGAATCTCTCATGAACATGCTACTTCTAACTAATATTTTCTTATAATTGGTGGCACGTGTAGGTTTTTTCAGAGTTAAGAAGTCTGCTCGTTTGTTACTCTGTAATAACTCGGCTGTTACTAATGGCACTGAAGTTGACTGGATCGACATCCACAAGTTCCTACACTTTATTAATCGTCTTGAGGTCCTTGTGGGGCGTTTCAATGGTGGAAGGCCACGTGGGGTATGTGTGCCACTGCTGCACTCGTTGAACAGGTCCAACTGTGTCGAGAAACTTATGGTATGAGCTGTTTTCTGTTATATATGTTGTTCATAAACTATTGCTTATACACAGTTTTACAGTTGTGATCTTCTTGAAACAGGAACTGCCGAGTTCTATTGTTCCTATACAGATGCCTGACCATGGTCGGGTCAGACTTGCGCTTGGTCACAACATGATGTTTATGTCGACCTACTCAATTCCCCTTGGAGGTGAAAAGATACTTATTCGTGGGTGGTCTCAAATAATGAAGGCCTGTCCATCTTGGAGAATAGGACAGAAGATTATGTTCATGCTTTTCCATGGCTCTAAACGAATATCCCGTTTATTGACCACGTTGCGAGATGAAGCCGCTTTCAGAAGGTTGTGGATGCGCGGGGTGGCGCCTGGGCCTTGTCCTGGGGCTTGGCGGCCTCACCCTTGGTTAACTGTAGGCAAAGTAGCACTGTTTGAGGCGTGCTTTGTACGGTTGAACCTGTATAAGTACTCATACTGCTTTAAGCTTTGGTTGTTAAGTGCCCCTGCTGGTTTCAGTTAAGGTTGTTAAGTACTCCTGCTGCGTTTACAGTCTGTCGTGTTTCTTCAGTCCTGTCTTCCTCCAGCTGCCAAAACCAAACCAGCGCCGACGGGGCCACCTGCTTCCACCTCCCACGGCTGGCTGCGCCTCAGCGCACGCATCGCCGCCCCACCGTCTCCTAAATCATTAACGCCGACGTCCTCCGCGCGCTTTGGTGCGCTCGCCACAGCGCCGCCCTCTCGCGTTGTCAACATGGTCAACAAACAACAGGAATCGGCAGAAGTACGTGGAGAGGATGACAGTAGGGGCCCACCATGTCAGCGTATGGAAAAATAAAATGCTTCCTCCTAGTGTTTTCCTGACATCTGGGACCCATGACATTCTGAGCGTATATAGTCAATAGACAAGAGAACAGCACAAGATCGGCTGACACCTGGGACGTAGCTACTCGAGCAGTATTTTTTTGTTTGGTATTGTTTTGACGGAGAAGGGTTTGAAGCTGTGGCCCGTCTAGCCCAGGCTTATATTTTATGTTCACCATGTGACCAGCCCAACTATTTTTTCTTTGAGAAAATGAGCCCAGATTATTTTTTCCGAAGAATACCCAATCTAGGCCTACTTATTTTTCTACGCCCTGATGGGTTGCAACTCTTTCAAGACGCCTGCAAATCTTGAAAGTAATATGAAATGGGTTGTAAATATTAAAACATATGACAAATTGGCAATTACTTTATAATTTCTGATTTTTTTTCACATTTTCAGATTCCTATTTCACTGGGCATTAACCTAATTTAAATATATCTTCAATGTACTTTAAATCTGGCTCGACATTTCGGTATTAAAAATAGTTTGGAACCCACAAAAATATGCGAAATTGGTCCTGGCCAACAAAAAAAATGACTGCAATAAATTGCATAAGAAGTTGCCATGAGCTATATATAAATTATTAAAAAAAAGAGGGAGTGGTCTGACTTGTGGGCCTGTTTAGTTGACGCGTATGCAAGATTTTTTTAGTTATTATATACTACGTCAACAAACAATTCTAGCAGACGTAACCGTTGGATATCAATCCAACGGCTGTCGTGTTTCTTCAATCTCAGATCTTCTTGCTCCAGCCTCCAAAGCAGCACCGGCGGGGCCGCCTCCCGCCTCCCGTGGCCGGATGTGCTGCCGCGCAGGCCTTAGCGCCCCCTACTACTCCCACCACTGGCCAGGGCATCCCTCTACTCACCCACACCCCCTGTTATTCTGCGGCAACGGCAGCCTCACACCGGAGCCGAACGGGTGAACCCTCGTACTCCTCTCCGCGCAGGCTTCCACTGCCGCGTCTTCCCCGGCTCCGTGTCAGTCCCCTTCCTAGGCCTCACCGTCGTCCACCGCCGTGGTGCTCTCAGCGCGGCGTGGTCAATGTGGTCAACGGCCGACTTCCATCGGAAGAGTACTGTACGTGGAGAGGCTGACAGCTGGGTCCACGACAGCCGCAAGGAAGTGCCTCCTTATTACGCGGAAAATAATTATTCCTCCACCTGATAGCAGGGACCCACCGGACGGGCTACCAGTATTTCACGGAAAAAACATTTCCCCCTGACTGCTGGGACCCACAAGACGGGCCACCGTATTTCACGAAAAAACGTTCCCCCCGCTGTCAGCTTGGACCCACCTGAAGTGCCTCCTTATTACGCACAAAAAAATGAATACCCCCTGCTAGCTGGGACCAACCTTGGTGGGAGGCTGACTTGTGGGCCTACTAAGTTGACTGGGACGGAGGCCTTTGTCAACTTTAGTCAATATATGAACGATGCTAGCTCCAGTGACCGTACGATGTCCATCCAACGGCCGTAGTGCTTCTTCAACCTCTAGTATTCTTGCTCCAGCCGCCCAAAGCAACACCGGTCGTGCCGCCTGCTCCTGCCGCCCGTGGCCGGCTGTGATGCCGCGGAGGCCTCACCGCCCCCTACTACTCCCACCGCTGGCTAGGCCATCCCTCTACGCACCCACACCCCCTGTTATTCTGCAGCGACGACAGCCTCACACCGCAGCCGAATGAGTGAACCTTCATACTCCTCTACGCGTGGGAATCCACTGCCGCGTCTTCCCCGGCTCCGCGTCGTCCCCTTCCTAGGCCCCGTCGCCGTCCACCGCCCTGGTGCTCTCGGCGCGGCGTGGTCAACGTGGTCGAGGAATGGCTTCCATCAGATGTGGACTGTACGTGGAGAGGCTGACAGCTAGGTCCACGGCCACAGCAAGGAAATGCCTCCTTATTACGAGCAAAATAATTATTCCTCCACCTGACAGTGGGGACCCACTGGATGGGCCACCGTATTTCGTGAAAAAAACGTCCCCCCCTGTCTGCTGGGACCCGCCAACTACATCTTCGCACGCAAGGAAGTGCGTTCAAAAAAAACGATTCACCCCCCTGACTGTTGGGACCCGCGAGCTACATCTTCGCACACAAGGAAGTGCGTCCGGGAAAAAAAAAATGATTCGCCCCCCTGACTGCTGGGACCCACCAGCTACATCTTCGCACACAAGGAAGTGCGTTCGGGCAAAAAAAAATGATTCGCCCCCCTGACTGCTGGGACCCACCAGCTACATCTTCGCAGGTAAGGAAGTGCCTGACAGTCGGGACCCACCTGGTCGAAGCGTACGTAGCTTTGTCATTCTGGTCGCGAACGTGTACATACATACTGGTCGATGTAGAGGCGCGCACGTGTCGCAGTAGAGGCGAGCATGTAGCATGTACACGTACGTACATCGGCGAGGGTGCAAGAAAGAAAATACGGCCACGTACGTACATATGGGCAGGGTCTCGAACGCCTACTCGCGCATACGTACAGCCAGAGCTTGTGTACATGGCTGGGTCGGAACAAAGAAACAGCGTCGTCGTCGTGTTCATGGGGAGGCAACGGAATGTGTTGTGTTCATGGGGAGGCAATGGAATGCGCCGTGTTCATCGGGAGGCAATGAAACGCGTGGGAGCCAACCGGCTGGGTCGGAACGGAATGCGTGGTCATGTTCATCTGGAGGGCTTGGAGGGAACATGCGATGGAAACGAGGCCTGGCGTACCGCACAACGGAGGAAACAGACCTCCTACGTCCGGAACGGGGTCCTGTTGATCGGGAGGGGTGTGGCATACCGCAAAACGGAGGAAACGGACCTCCTACGGTCGAAACATGGGTCCTGTTGATCGGGAGGGGTGTGGCGTACTGCAAAACGGACGAAACGGACCTCCTACAGTCGAAACGGGGGTCCTGTTGATTGGGAGGGGCGTGGCGTACCGCAAAATGGATGAAACAGACTTGTGTTGGAGCGCTACGGTCGAAACGGAGGTCCTGTTCATCGGGAGGGGTGTGGCGTACCGCAAAACGGGACTCCACGGGATACTGATCATCTCCACCTTTGACCTCCTCCAGCCTCCATGGGCTACCGTCGACCTCATCCAGCCTCCACGGGCTCCTGTTCATCAAGCCTCCACCGTGCGCTACTCCACCGGCTACTGTTCAACCACCCCTCCATCGTCTACTGTTCATCCGTCCCTCCACCGTCTACTGTTCATCCAGCCCTCCACACCATGGGGTCCTGTTCAACCAACCCTCCACGTCCACCCCTCCACCGTCTACTATTCATCCAGCCCTCCACACCATGGGGTCCTGTTCATCCAAAGGCAACGCCACCGCTCACTGTTCATCCAACCCCCCCTCGCCGCAATGCTCACTGTTCATCCAATCGATCGGCTTCAGTTAGCAGCAGTAGCGAAGGAATCGCTCCATCGGGTTCAGTTAACAGCCATCGATCGATCGCCCGGGTTCAGTAACGCGTAGCCTGCAGTGCAATCACTCTGGTTCAGTTAGAGCCCAACGCCTCGCTCGGGTTCAGTTAGAGCCAAGGCCTCGCACACACGCGCGTACGTGTACGAGAGAAACGCGCATCGCTCGGCCCCCGACCTCCCACCGTAATCGGCAACTCCCCAAAATTTTCCTCCCCCTTGCTTCTACCACGGTTTTTTCCGTCATGGACGGCCCAAAGAATGTCATGCAGCTGCGTCTCCGGCCCGCCCAGGACGAAAAGCCCATTTTCTGTCATGATTTTTTGTCATAGAAGTAGGAGCCCACCACATCTATGATGATACCGGTTTTTTTCACAATTATCGTCATAGAAGTGTCATATGTATGATAGAAAAAAATTTCGTTCGGCCCAAAATGTCACGGATGTGTCTTTTTTTTTGTAGTGAGTTGAAGTTAATATTTCAAGCAAATGCCCGACTTGAGAGATATGAAGTCTCCAACAAGTTCTATAGCTACAAGATGGATGAAACAGTTCTGTGAGTGAGCACATACTCAGAATGTGTGGATATCATAATCACTTGACTCAGTTGGGAGTTAATCTTCCAAATGATTGTGTCATTGACAGAGTTCTCCAATCACTACCACTAAGCTACAAAGGCTTCGTAATGAACTATAATATGCAAGGGATGGTGATACGTCTCCAACGTATCTATAATTTTTTATTGTTCCATGCTATTATATTATCTGTTTTGGATGTTTAATGGGCTTTAATAAGCTATTTTATATTATTTTTGGGACTAACCTATTAACCGATGGTCCAGTGCCAGTTTCTATTATTTTGCCTATTTTAGAGTTTTGCAGAAAGGGAATACCAAACGGAGTCCAAACGGAATAAAACCTTTGTGATGATCTTTCTTGGACCGAAAGCAAACCAGAAGACTTGGAGATGAAGTCGGAGAGGCAACAAGGCAGCCACGAGGTAGGAGGGTGCACCCAGGGGGGTAGGTGCATCCCCCCACCCTCATGGGCCCCTTGTAGCTCCACCGACCTACTTCTTTTGCCTATATATACTCCTATACCCTAAAAACATCAGGAGGAGCCACGAAACCACTTTTCCACCATCACAACCTTCTGTACCCATGAGATCCCATCTTGGGGCCTTTCCCGGCAATCTGCCGGAGGGGGATTCGATCACGGAGGGCTTCTACATCAACACCATTACCTCGACGATGAAGCGTGAGTAGTTTACCACAGACCTTCGGGTCCATAGTTATTAGCTAGATGGCTTCTTATCTCTCTTTGATTCTCAATACAAAGTTATCCTCGATGTTCTTGGAGATCTATTCGATGTAATATTCTTTTGCGGTGTGTTTGCCAAGATCCCATGAATTGTGGATTTATGAACAAGATTATCTATGAATATTATTTGGTTCTTCTCTGAATTCTTATATGCATGATTTGATATCTTTGCAAGTCTCTTCGAATTATCGGTTTAGTTTGGCCTACTAGATTGATCTTTCTTGCCATGGGAGAAGTGCTTAGCTTTGGGTTCAATCTTGCGGTGTCCTTTGCCAGTGACAGTAGGGGCAGCAAGGCACGTATTGTATTGTTGCCATCAAGGATAACAAGATGGGGTTTTCATCATATTGCTTGAGTTAATTTCTCTACATCATGTCATCTTGCTTAATGTGTTACTCCGTTCTTTATGAACTTAATACTCTAGATGCATGCTGGATAGCGGTCGATGTGTGGAGTAATAGTAGTAGATGTAGGCAGGAGAGGGTCTACTTGACATGGACAAGATGCCTATGTTCAAGATCGTTGCCTTAGATGTCATCATAATTATGCGCTTTGCTATCAATCGCTCGTCAGTAATTTGTTCACCCACCATAATATATGCTATCTCGAGAGAAGCCACTAGTGAAACCTATGGCCCCGGGTCTCGTTTTCATATTATTGAATCTTGCTAACATCTTGCTAGTTTCTGATCTACTATTATGGACTATTTACTTTCCAATCTATAAACCAAAAATACCAAAAATATTTACTTTACCGTTTATCTATCTTTATCATATCTCACTTTTGCGAGTTATCGTGAAGGGATTGACAACCCCTTTATCGCGTTGGTTGCAAGTTCTTGATTGTTTGTGCAGGTATTCGGTTACTTGTGCATCATCTCCTACTAGATTGATACCTTGGTTCTCAAAACTGAGGGAAATACTTACACTACTTTGCTGCATCACCCTTTCCTCTTCAAGGGAAAACCAATGCAAGCTCAAAAGGTAGCAAGAGGGATTGCTGGTGCCATTGCCGGGGAGATCTTTGTCAAGTCAAGCCATACCCAGTACTCATCATAAACTCTTCTCCCTTGCATTACATTATTCGCCATTCGCTTCTCGTTTTCCTCTCCCCCACTTCTAAAACGATTTTCGAAAACCTTTGACTTTTCTTCGCCCCTCTTCCGTTTGTCTCTTTTCACTTGCTTCTTGTGAGTTCGTGTGTTAGATCATTTTATTCGCCTTCATTGCTAGTCCTCGTATCATTGTCAGTACTCCTGATAATGAAGTTCTCAATTTTAAACAAAGGGAGGGAGAAAATCTAAAATATGCTTGGTACAGAATTTGCAATGCTCAAAATAGATCTACTAGAAAGAAATCTACTTCCGTTCTTCTCCACAATTTTTATGTAGGCGTTACTCCTTGGAATAGATAGGTTCTTGACACCATTACTAGAGGGAATTTTTTGGGAAGCCATACTTTTGATTATTATAATGCCATGATAGATTTATTGGGCCCACCACCTCTCTTGGTCAATGGAACTATTTTAACCTTGGAACATGTGATGCAAAGACTGGATTTTATTGAAAATAAATTTTTTACTGTAGAGTTAATCAAAAATCTGGATAAAAAGATTCATAATCAAATTACTCAATAAGGATCTAAGGTAGGAGTTACGCTTAAGAATTTTAGAGAAAAGGAACCCATTGTTAATGAAAAGATAGATTCAAGATTCTACTAGAATTCATAAACTCGAGGATACTGTTACCAACTTGGGTTCCGCTTTTTCTGCCGTTAAAAGTACCTTGAATCCTCCTTCTGCCAAAGTTGTCAAGTTTATTTACGTTCCTAAGAATAAGGGTGAATCTTCTAGTAAGGAAAATGAAGATCTCAAATCAATAAGTGTTCACCCCAATTTTTTCGATATTATTAAGGAACCTTTTGCCACAAATGAATTTCTAGATTTCTTGCCTAGGAGTTTGATCATCGAAAAAACCAAAGAACCTCCTAAGGGCTATACGTGTTCAATTGAAGAATTGCATGCCAAAGATGGCAATACCTAGATCTATTCGTGTTTTTATGCCTAGCTAGGGGCGTTAAACGATAGCGCTTGTTGGGAGGCAACCCAATTTTATTTTTGTTCTTTACTTTTTTCTCCTGTTTAGTAATAAATAATTTATTTAGCCTCTGGTTAGATGTGGTTTTATGTTTTAGTTAGTGTTTGTGCCATGTAGAACCTTTGGGAAGACTTGGGTGAAGTCAATGTGATCTTGCTGTAAAAAACAGAAACTTTTTTGCTCACGAGAATAGCTGTCATGTTTTACAGAAGAGTGCCTTTAGGTTGATTCTTTTTGCAGAAGATTAAAAGACAAATTCCTCACGTCCACCAATTTATTTAAGAATTTTTGGAGTTACAGAAGTATTCTAAAGTTACAGAGTACTACAGACTGTTCTGTTTTTGACAGATTCTGTTTTTCGCGTGTTGCTTGCTTATTTTGATGAATCTATGAGTAGTATCGGGGGATATGAACCATAGAGAAGTTGGAATACATTAGGTTTTACACCAACATAAATAAAGAATGAGTTCATTACAGTACCTTGAAGTGGTGATTTATTTTCTTATACTAACGGAGCTCATGAGATTTTCTGTTGAAGTTTTGTGTTGTGAAGTTTTCATGTTTTGGGTAAGGATTTGATGGATTTTGGAATAAGGAGTGGCAAGAGCCTAAGCTTGGGGATGCCCAAGGCACCCCAAGGTAAAATTCAAGGACAACCAAAAGCCTAATCCTGGGGATGTCCCGGAAGGCATCCCCTCTTTCGTCTTCGTCTATCAGTAACTTTACTTGAGTCTATATTTTTATTCACCACATGATATGTGTTTTGCTTGGAGCGTCTTGTATGATTTGATTATTTTCTTTTTAGTTTACCAAAATCATCCTTGCTGTACACACCTTTTCGGAGAGACACGCATGAATCATGATTTATTAGAATACTCTATGTGCTTCACTTATATCTTTTGAGCTAGACAATATTGCTCTAGTGCTTCACTTATATCTTTTTAGAGCACGACCGTGGTTTTATTTTATAGAAATTGTTGATCTCTCATGCTTCACTTATATTATTTTGAGAGTCTTTTAGAACAGCATGGTAATTTGCTTTGGTTATAAAATTAGTCCTATTGTGATGGGAATCCAAGATGGGTATAATAAAAACTTTCATATAAAGTGCATTGGATACTATGAGAAGTTTGATTCTTTATGACTGTTTTGAGATATGAAGATGGTGATATTAGAGTCATGCTAGTAGAGTAGTTGTGAATTTGAGAGATACTTGTGTTAAAGTTTGTGATTCCCGTAACATGCACGTATGGTGAACCGTTATGTGATGAAGTTGGAGCATGATTTATTTATTGATTGTCTTCCTTATGAGTGGCGGTCGGGGACGAGCGATGGTATTTTCCTACCAATCTATCCCCCTAGGAGCATGCGCGTAGTACTTCGTTTCGATAAATAATAGATTTTTGCAATAAGTATATGAGTTCTTTATGACTAATGTTGAGTCCATGGATTATACGCACTCTCACCCTTCCAGCATTGCTAGCCTCTCTTGTGTCGCGCAACTTTCGCCGATACCATACACCCACCATATACCTTCCTCAAAATAGCCACCATACCTACCTATTATGGAATTTCCATAGCCATCCGAGATATATTGCCATGCAACTTTCCACCTTTCTGTTTATTATGACACGCTCCATCATTGTCTTATTGCTTTGCATGATCATGTAGTTGACATCGTATTTGTGGCAAAGCCACCGTTCATAATTTTTTCATACATGTCACTCTTGAATCATTGCACATCCCGGTACACCGCCGGAGGCATTCACATAGGGTCATATTTTGTTCTAAGTATTGAGTTGTAATTCTTGAGTTGTAAGTAAATAAAAGTGTGATGATCTTCATTATTAGAGCATTGTCCCATGTGAGGAAAGGATGATGGAGACTATGATTCCCCCACAAGTCAGGATGAGACTCCGGACGAAAAATAAAAAAGAAGAAAAAAAGAGGCCATAAAAAAGGAGAAAAGGCCCAAATAAAAAATGAGTGAAACGAGAGAAGGGGCAATGATACTATCCTTTTTTTCCACACTTGTGCTTAGCACCATGATCTTCATGATAGAGAGTCTCCTATGTTGTGACTTTCATATACTAGTGGGACTTTTCATTATAGAACTTGGCTTATATATGCCAATGATGGGCTTCCTCAAAGTGCACTAGGTCTTCGTGAGCAAGCAAGTTGGATGCATACCCACTTAGTTTCTTTTGTTGAGCTTTCATACACTTATAGCTCTAGTGCATCCGTTGCATGGCAATCCCTACTCACTCACATTGATATCTATTAATGGGCATCTCCATAGCCCGTTGATACACCTAGTTGATGAGAGACTATCTTCTCCTTTTTGTCTTCTCCACAACCACCCTTCTATTCCACCTATAGTGATATATCCATGGCTCACGCTCATGTATTGCATGAAGATTCAAAAAGTTTGAGAACATCATAAGTATCAAACAATTGCTTGGCATGTCATTGGGGTTGTGCATGATTAAATATTTTGTGTGATGATGATAGAGCATGGCCAGACTATATGATTTTGTAGGGATAGCTTTCTTTGGCCATGTTATTTTGAGAAGACATGATCGTTTTGTTAGTATGCTTGAAGTATTATTGTTTTTATGTCTATAAAATATTAAACTTTTGTCTTGAATCTTTCGGATCTGAACATTCATGCCACAATAAAGAAACTTATATTGATAGATAAGTTAGGTAGCATTCCACATGAAAAAAATCTGTTTTTATCATTTACCTACTCGAGGACGAGCAGGAATTAAGCTTGGGGATGCTTGATACGTCTCTAACGTATCTATAATTTTTGATTGTTCCATGCTATTATATTATCTGTTTTGGATGTTTAATGGGCTTTAATAAGCTATTTTATATTATTTTTGGGACTAACCTATTAACCGAGGGCCCATTGCCAGTTTCTGTTTTTGTGTGCCTATTTTAGAGTTTTGCAGAAAAGGAATACCAAACATAGTCCAAACGGAATGAAACCTTCGTGATGATCTTTATTGGACCGAAAGCAAACTAGAAGACTTGGAGATGAAGTTGGAGAGGCAATGAGGCAGCCACAAGGCAGGAGGGCGCGCCTAGGGGGAGAGGCACACCCCACCCTTGTGAGCCCCTCGTAGCTCCACCGACCTAGTTATTTCGCCTATATATACTCTTCTGCCCTAAAAACATCAGGGGGAGCCACGAAACCACTTTTCCACCGCCGTAACCTTCTGTACCCGTGAGATCCCATCTTGGGGCCTATTCCGGCAATCTGCCGGAGGGGGATTCGATCATGGAGGGCTTCTACATCAACACCATTACCTCTCCGATGAAGCATGAGTAGTTTACCACAGACCTTCGGGTCCATAGTTATTAGCTAGATGGCTTCTTCTCTCTCTTTGATTCTCAATACAAAGTTCTCCTCAATGTTCTTGGAGATCTATTCGATGTAATATTCTTTTGCGGTGTGTTTGCCGAGATCCCATGAATTGTGGATTGATGAACAAGATTATCTATGAATATTATTTGGTTCTTCTCTGAATTCTTATATGCATGATTTGATATCTTTGCAAGTCTCTTCGAATTATCGGTTTAGTTTGGCCTACTAGATTGATCTTTCTTGCCATGGGAGAAGTGCTTAGCTTTAGGTTCAATCTTGCGGTGTCCTTTCCCAATGACAGTAGGGGCAGCAAGGCACGTATTGTATTGTTGCCAGCAAGGATAACAAGATGGGGTTTTTATCGCATTGCTTGAGTTAATTTCTCTACATAATGTCATCTTGCTTAATGCGTTACTCCGTTCTTTATGAACTTAATACTCTAGATGCATGCTGGATAGCGGTCGATGTGTGGAGTAATAGTAGTAGATGCAGGTAGGAGTCGGTCTACTTGAAAGGGACGTGATGCCTATGTTCATGATCATTGCCTTAGATGTCATCATAATTATGCGCTTTACTATCAATTGCTCGTCAGTAATTTGTTCACCCACCGTAATATATGCTATCTCGAGAGAAGCCACTAGGGAAACCTATGGCCCCCGGGTCTCTTTTCAACATTATTGAATCTCGTTTACATCTTGCTAGTTTCCGATCTATTATTTTGCAATCTTTACTTTCCATTCCATAAACCAAAAATACCAAAAATATTTACTTTACCATTTATCTATCTCTATCAGATCTCACTTTTTCGAGTGACCGTGAAGGGATTGACAACCCCATTATCACGTTGGTTGCAAGTTCTTCATTGTTTGTGCAGGTATTCTGTGACTTGTGCGTCATCTCCTACTGGATTGATACCTTGGTTCTCAAAACTGAGGGAAATACTTACGCTACTTTGCTGCATCACCCTTTCCTCTTCAAGGTAAAACCAATGCAAGCTCAAGAGGCAGCAGATGGAAAAGACTATTCCCGAGCTCTTCACAATGCTCAAAGCTGTGGAGGTAGAAATCAAGAAGGAGCATCAAGTGTTGATGGTTAACAAGACCGCTAGTTTCAAGAAAAAGGGCAAGGGAAAGAAGGGGAACTTCAAGAAGAATGGCAAGCAAGTTGCCACTCCCGAGAAGAAGCCCAAAGCTGGACCCAAGCTTGAAACTGAGTGCTTCTACTGCAAAGGGACTAGTCACTAGAAGCGGAACTGCCCCAAGTATTTGGCGGATAAGAAGGATGGCAAAGTGAACAAAGGTATATTTGATATACATGTTATTGATGTGTACCTTACTAATGCCGTAGTAGTGCCTGGGTATTTGATAACGGTTCGGTTGCTCATATTTGTAACTCGAAACAGGGACTATGGATTAAACAAAGATTGGGTAAGGACGACTTGATGATGCGCGTCAGGAATGGTTCCAAGGTCGATGAGATCGCCGTCGGCACACTACCTCTACATCTACCTTCATGATTAGTTTTAGACCCGAATAATTGTTATTTGGTGCCAGCGTTGAGCATGAGCATTATATCTGGATCTTGTTTAATGCAAGACGGTTATTCATTTACATCAGAGAATAGTAGTTGTTCTATTTATATGAGTAATATCTTTTATGGTCATGCACCCTTGAAGAGTGGTCTATTTTTGTCGAATCTCGATTGTGGTGATACACATATTCATCATATTGATGCCAAAAGATGAAAAGTTGATGAAAGGATCGAGATGGACCTAGAGGGGGGACGGTGAATAGGTACAATGTCGGTGTACTAAAGTAGGGGTACCTTAGTATCCCGAACTTGTGCACAGGCAGTCGCAGCGTCCCGCGGCAAGGCTTGCCGGGTGCCCGCCAAGGTCCTCCGTGGTTCCTTTTGGAGCCATTCAAGAACAAAGTGTTTTAATTGAGAAAACAAGACCCCGACAAGAGGAGCTTGCCGGGAAGGACAAGGCCCCGGCAAGAGAAGCTTGCCGGGAAGACCGGCCAAAGCATTTCAAGGAACTTGTCGTGACGCGCAGCGCGTCCCGACAAGACCCGGCGAGCGACAAGCTTCCGGGCGCGACAAGACTACGACCACGGCAAGGCTACCACTTTGCGCCTGCGCTCCAGCACATCCGCCTACGTGTCGCACTGAGGCTTTCCCAGGCGTGCGTGGCAAGAGGCTGTGCAGCTAAGCGGTGCGAGGTGGCAAGCGGAGACGACGAGAAGGCCCTCGTAGCAAGCGGTGGTGCCCCTAACGGTCGCTTTTCTGCACTGTTTGGGCGACGCGGACGGGCATTAAATGCTCTTGTATCCTGCCGTCAGAGTTAGGTAGGATCCACTGTAGAAGCAGTTGTACCAACCACTCTTTTTACACTTTTACCTCTGCATGTGTTGCCACCTGTCGATGACCCCTTGAGCCTATAAAAGGAGGCCCATGCGCAACGTAGAGGGGGTTCGACTCATTCAAACCCACACCACTCCCATGCTCTCGAGCAAGAACATAATACAACCACAAAGCAGCAGTAGGAGTTTTATCTCTCGGGAGAGCTCTGAAGCTGGGTAAAAATCGCTCGTGTGCTCGCCTCGATCCGCTCTTCGTGCGATCCTCCGCTCCCTGCCGGATCGAAAGGGGCCCTGCCCCATAGGTGTTCGTTCCCCACGACATCTATGGCGCGCTAGGTAGGGGGCTTCGTGGTTGTGTGAACCCGATCCGGCGTTCATGCGAGCCAGTTCTTCGTCATCTTCATCAACATGCCACCGAAGAAGAAGGCTTCGGAGGTGGCTGCTCCGTCCACGTCGATCCCACCGCCACAAGAGCAAACGGGCGGTGGGGTAGACGCCGGCGGAGGAACGGGCGCCGACGAGGGAGTTCACGTTGTTACCAGATCCAAGGACAAGGCCCCGCAAACTTCGGCGTCCATACACGCACCGCGCCCGTCTCAGGAAGCGCGGGGCCGACAGCGCCATGGTGCTCGCAGCACCATACGCGCGTTAGAACAAGGCCAAGCTGGTGGATCTCGGGGCGTTCAAGACCAACGTGCACGCCAGGATGCCGGCACGAGTGAGGTACGGTCGCCTGGACAGGGTACTGCTCCTTCCAACCCAGTTGGAAGTCCGAGCATATCCCGCTCCTCACACCGCTCACCGCCGCCACCGAAGACTCCAGAAGAAGCGTTGGCCCGAGCCCAACTGCTCCTGGATTACCCTCCAACGGCGGACAAGATCGACGATTGGAGGGCCACCATTCAGAGCCTCATCGGCTTCGCCAACGGCGACACTCCACGGCAGCCAGCTACATCGCAGCCGCGGCAAGATTGCCGGACGCGAGCCGATGGCGAGAAGACCGACGGAGGTGCAACCACTGTGCACTCCCCGCGCCGAAGGCCAAGATCGCTGACTCGTCGGGCCAACCTCGACACTGACTCCACAGCGTCATCAGACCCACGAGCTCGTCGTGATCAGCGCCAAGTTCTTCAAGAACGGCAACAAGAGGACGCTCGTACTCGCATCGAGCGTCGAAGAGAAGCGCGGCGTCAGTTAGACCAGTGCGCTGGGCCCGCTGTTGACATGCATGCGCCAGGGGAACCAGGCGACTTGCCATACGCGGTAGGTTGCCCTGCGTTTACTCGTGAGCTGCGGCAAGTCCAGTGGCCCAGCACAAAGAACTTCAAGCCAGATGTGCCGGAGAAGTATGATGGCAGGTTGCATCCGTCGGAGTTCCTCAGCATCTACACCATTGCGGTGCAAGCTGCCGGGGGGCGCGACGACAAGGTCCTCGCCAACTACTTCCCGCTGGTGCTCAAGCCCAACGTCATATCCTGGCTCATGCACTTGCCGGACAACTCCATTTCCTCATGGGCGGATCTGTGCCATCAGTTTGTCGGCGCCTTCACAGGCGGCCACAAGCCCCATGGCCAGGAAAGCGATCTTCATATGCTCACCCAGAAGGAAGGAGAGCCCCTGCGCAAGTACATTCAAAGGTTCAGCCAAGTGCAGCGCAACATCCTAGATGTCCACCCTGCCGCGGTTATCAGCGCGTTCCATCAGAACGTGCGAAACCGCAGGATGAGGGAGGAAATGGCGATGTGCAAGATCAGAGACGTCAGTGAGCTCTACGCCCTGGCAAACAAGTGTGCACGTGCTGAGGAAGGGAGGAAACTCCTTGGAGAGAATGCAACAGCAGGAGGATCTGATAGTGAGGAGGCCGCCCCGGCAAGGAAAAACCGAAGGCGGAACAACAGAAGAAGGAAAGGCAAGGACGTGGTAGCTGTCGAGCAGTCCGGCAACGGAGGTGGCGCCAAGGAAGAAGAACCTATGGCGGCCGCCGACAAGCAGGGCAGCTCCGACAAGCAGTATTGCAAGATCCACCATACCAAGGGCCATGACCTCCAAAGTTGCAAGATGGTCGAGCAGCTCGTTGAGCTGCAAAAGGCTGAGTATGAGCGACGCGACAAGGAGAAGGCCCAGGAAGGTACTGGCGGGTCCGGCAAGAAGGGTCCCGCCCGGGGAGGACGCCGCGGCAAGGCTAAGCAGCGGCAAGGAGACAGGCCCCCCCGCGGCCGCGACAAGGATGAAGATGAAGATGAAGATGAGGACATGGATGACGACGAAGTCGACGAGCAGGAGTTTCAGAAAGCAACAAAGGTTTTGTGCGTTGACGGCGGTGCTTCTCTGCATACTTTGCACCGCCAGCTCAAACAGTGGGTGCGGGAAGTTAATGCAGCGGAGCCACCAGTTGAGTCACGCAAGCCTCTGAAGTGGTCCAGCACGCCTATCATCTTTGACATTCAGGACCACCCTGATCGCATAACTGCGGTCGGGTGCTTGCCGATGTTGGTTTCACCAACTATCCGCAACCTCAAGGTCACAAAGATGCTAGTTGACGGCAGGGCCGGCTTGAATCTGATCTCCTCCGCCGTACTCAAGAAGCTCCAGATCCCCGACAGCGAGCTCGAAGAGACCGGCACATTTCAAGGAATTAATCCGGGAAGGAGCAAGCCGAAGGGGAAGATCACGTTGCCAGTGACATTTGGCAGCGAGCTGAACTTCAGAACAGAGAAAGTCACTTTTGACGTTGCCGATTTCCCATTGCCCTACAATGGGATACTCGGCCGTCCAGCGCTCGCCAAGTTCATGGCAGCCTCCCACTATGCCTACAACATGCTCAAGATGCCAGGTCCGATAAGTGTCATCTCTGTCCCTGGCGACAAGAAAGATGCCCTTATCTGTACCGACAAGATCTATCGGGAAGCAGCAGCCGCAGTAGATCGCAAGACACTTGCCGCCGAAGCTCCCGGGGGGAAGAAGAAGACCAAGTCCGGCAAGAGCTCTGATGCCCACTCCGGCAAGCGCACCTCTTCGGAGTGCTGCGCTACCGTCGAGGACGCACCATCGAGCTCCACTGGCAAGTGTAAGAAAACAAAGACAGCTTCACCAGAGACCAAGAAAGTGGCCGCCAAGGAGGACGGCACTGGTGGTACCTTCACCATCAGTGCCACGCTTGACCCTAAATAGGAAAGCGCGCTCGTTGCTTTCCTGCGGGCGAATGTCGATGTGTTTGCATGGCAACCATCCGACATCCCCGGTGTTCCCAGGAATGTAATTGAGCACCACCTTGCCGTCTGTCCTCACGCGTGGCCCGTCAAGCAGAAAGTTAGAAAGCAAGCAGTGGAACGCCAAGAGTTCATCGCAGAGGAGATCAAGAAGTTGGAAGCAGCATGCCTTGTCAGAGGAGTGCTCCATCCTACGTGGCTGGCCAATCCTGTAGTCGTGCGCAAGGCGAACGGAAAATGGAGGCTTTGTATTGACTTCACTGATGTTAATAAAGCTTGTCCCAAAGATCCATTTCCCTTGCCGCGCATTGACCATATTGTTGACTCCACGGCAGGATGTGATTTGCTTTCATTTCTTGATGCATATTCAGGATATCATCAGATCTTCATGGCAGAAGAGGATGAGGAGAAAACCACATTCATCACTCCATGTGGCACATGCTGTTTTGTACGGATGCCCTTCAGTTTGAAGAATGCTGGTTCAACATTTGCAAGGGCGGTTCATGAAGCTTTTGAGCCACAGTTACACAGGAATGTAGAAGCTTACATGGATGACATAGTGGTCAAGAGCAAAGACAGAGCGACTCTGATCCAAGATTTAGACGAGACCTTTACAAATCTGCGCAAGATCAACCTCAAGCTCAACCCCGAGAAGTGTGTGTTTGGAGTCCCTTCCGGCAAGCTTCTCGGATTCTTTGTGTCTCAGCGGGGAATTGAAGCCAATCCCGACAAGATCAAAGCCATTGAGCAGATTGAAGCACCGAAGCGCGTCAAGGATGTGCGAAGGCATGCCAGCTGCGTGGTTGCTCTCAGCAGGTTTATCTCTAAGTCTGCTGAGCGCGCCCTGCCATTTTTCAAAATTTTGAAAAAGGCAGGTCCAATGAAATGGACTCCAGAAGCGGAGGCTGCGCTGCAAGACTTGAAGAGGTACCTGTCCTCCACTCCAATACTTGTCGCACCTAGGCCACAAGAGAAGTTGCTGCTATATCTAGCGGCAACCAATCAAGTGGTTAGTGCTGCGTTAGTAGCAGAGAGGGAGGCGGATGATGAGCTAGTGACCGCGGCAAGCACGTCCAGTGACAAGCAGGGGGCTTCCCCGACAAGCTCTGGTCTCGACGAGGATGGATCTGTGCAGCCACAAGAAGAGAAGCAGAAGAAGATGGTGCAGCGCCCAGTTTACTTTGTCAGTTCCCTTTTACAGGGAGCTAGGTCAAGGTACTCTGGTGTGCAGAAATTGCTTTTCGGCCTTCTCATGGCCTCGAGGAAGCTGCGCCATTACTTTCAAGCACATGAGATCACAGTTGTCACTCGCTTTCCGTTGAAGAGGATATTGCAGAATCCAGAAGCAACAGGCAGGATTGTCGAGTGGGCACTGGAACCGTCAAGCTTTGGCCTCAAGTTTGAAAGTACTTCAACTATCCAGAGCCGAGCATTGGCAGAATTCATAGCAGAATGGACGCCGACACCTGATGAAGAAATTACGGAAACGAGCATCCCCGTCAAGGAGGCAAGCAAAGAATGGATCATGTACTTTGATGGTGCCTTCTCGCTGCAAGGCGCCGGTGCGGGCGTGTTGCTTGTTGCACCCACCGGAGAGCACCTCAAGTACGTGGTCCAAATGCACTTTCCCAAGGAGCAAGCGACAAACAATACTGCAGAGTGTGAAGGCTTGCTTGCCGGTCTCAGGATCGCGGCAGACCTTGGGATCAAGAAGCTTATTGTCAGGGGTGACTCACAGCTTGTCGTCCGTCAAGTAAACAAAGACTATCAGAGTCCGTTAATGGAAGCTTAGATTGACGAAGTGAGAAGGCTAGAAGAGCATTTTGACGGCCTGCAGATGGAGCATGTTCCAAGAGCTCAGAACGACGTTGCCGATGGCCTGTCAAAATGCGCTGCATTAAAGTTACCTGTGGAACCAGGGATCTTTGTGCTCAGGCTGACTCAACCATCTGTAACACCATCAACTAGACAGAGCAAGAAGAGGAACTTGATTTCCGGTGACTACTTTCCGGCAGAGCTCCCCGAAGCCGCCGCCAAGAAGGTCCCCAAGATCAACACCAAGAGTGCTGAGGAGCAGTCTGCTCCGACAAGCCCTAGGGTTTGTTCCGTTGAAGCAGACGCTCCCGACAAGTTTTGCTCCGGCAAGCTTGTCGGGGAACATCAAGCTCCGGCTGAGCCACAGGTTCTTGCCGTGGAAGCAGATGTTCCCACAGCAGCATTTGTGCCTTTAGTCCTTGTTGTCGAGCCACAAGCTCCAGCATGGGCACAGCAGATTGTCCGTTTCCTTCAGACAGGAGAACTTCCCGAAGAGCAAGAAGACGCGGAGAAAGTAGCCCGGCAATCAAGTATGTACCAGTTTGTCGACGACATACTGTACAGAAGAAGATTCAACGGAGTGAAATTGAAGTGCATTCCCCGGGAAGATGGACAGAAGTTGTTGGCGGAGATACATGGAGGCATATGTGGTCACCACATTGGCGCAAGAGCACTTGCCGGCAAAGCATTCCGGCAAGGTTTCTTTTGGCCAACGGCCCTCCAGGATGCAACTGCACAAGTAACCAAGTGTGAAGCGTGCCAGTTCCATTCCAGACAGATACACCAACCAGCTCAAGCTCTCCAGACGATCCCTTTATCCTGGCCATTTTTGGTCTGGGGGCTCGACATCCTCGGCCCCTTTCCCCGAGCTGTCGGGGGCTTTGAGTACTTGTACGTTGCAATCGACAAGTTCACAAAGTGGCCGGAAGTGGAAGCAGTGAGGAAGGTGACAGCACAGTCAGCAGTCAAGTTCTTTAGGTCGATTGTTTGCCGTTTCGGAGTCCCTAACAGGATCATCACCAACAACGGCACGCAATTCACGTGCCGCACCTTCATGCAGTATGTCCAAGATCTTGGCGCCAAGGTCTGCTTCGCTTCTGTTGCTCACCCGAGGAGCAACGGTCAAGCGAAGAGGGAAAACGCTGAAGTGCTGCGCGGGCTCAAGACCAGGACTTTCGACAGGCTGCACAAGTGCAGAAAGAATTGGATCAAGGAGCTGCCGGTGGTTCTTTGGTCGATCAGGACGACGCCAAATCGAGCCACTGGCCAGACACCTTTCGCTCTAGTCTATGGAGCAGAGGCAGTTCTCCCCACGGAACTCATATACGGATCGCCTCGAGTGCTCGCTTATGATGAGCTTGAGCAAGAGCAGTTGCGACAAGATGACGCACTGCTCCTTGAGGAAGATCGTCTTCAGGCTGCTGTACGAGCTGCTCGATACCAGCAAGCTTTGCGCCGCTACCATAGCCGCAAAGTTAATGCCAGAAGTCTCGAGGAAGGCGACCTTGTTCTTTGGCGTGTTCAATCCGCCAAGAATTCCAACAAGTTGATGCCAAAGTGGGAAGGCCCTTATCGGGTGAAACGAGTCACTAGGCCTGGCGCTGTCCGCCTTGAGACCGAAGATGGCTCTCCGGTGAGAAACTCCTGGAACATTGAGCATCTTCGCAAGTTTTACCCATAAGGCGCGGTTGCCGGAACCTGTTCCGGCAACCACCTTTTGTACAAGCCTTGCTGCTGTTGCATGTAACCCTTTGTACAAAGCCGGGCGCAGATCCCGTGCATAAATAAAGATCATATGCTCCGCACATCTTGTCATATCTCATGCTTTTTCATTTCTTGCATGTATTATCTGACACTTTGTGCAGCACCTGCCACCGGTAAGCAACAACGAGCCTTAAGGCTCCATATCTTTATTTTCTCTTCTTTCTTTTTCTCAAGAAAAAGGAAGGTTCCTTCGCCCACAAGTTCACCGGGGGGGAGGAGAAGATGATGGTGTGGACGAGGTGTCATTCAGGAAAGTATCGCCTTGCCGGGACGCAAACGACAGAAAAGCTAAGTTGCCAAAATTTGAGCACAATCAGTTTTAAATTTTTTTAAAGTTATCTTCCTTGAACGACCGTGCTTTGTATGGAAAACCTGTGCGCGGAGGAACCAACCCGTAGCTAGTTGCGCCCTTACTTTGTTTCGAGTCCGCTCAACAACTTAAGTGTGCTGCGACTAGCCGCGACAAGGTTTCTTGCTGGAGGTAGCACCGCCGGCAGGCTGCTGATGTTCCGCACTCAGCGCTCGCGACAAGGGTGCTTGCGCCGGCAAGTTCCCTAAAAGCGTAGGGTAAAAACATACAAAGGAAGGAATCAAGTAAAGGAAATAACATAGCAAATGTTGCCCAAGATAAAGTTATATTACAAAGATAACTTGCCGCACTCTAATGGATTGTTCCCATAACATATCTAGCAGCGGCAAGGTAAGGAAGAAAAGGGCGACCTAGTCTACGCGATCGCCGTCGACCCTCTTGACTTCGTTCACCTTGTCCACAATGGGTGCGACAAGGGCCCTGAGCTCTTCAAGATCAGCACCCGCCGGCAGTTTCTTGAGGACGTTGGTGAGGTTGAGGCCTGGGTTGCGGAAGAGCACCTTCACCAACACCTTCTCCAGGACTCTGGCGCAGATTGTGCGCGACTCGTCGGCCAGCTTCTTTGGGATCCTTTCCCGGAGTTGCTGGAGGGCCGTCGCCACGCCTTTGAAGAACAGAGTGAGCTTGGCACTGGTCTGGAGGTTCTCATTGGAGGAGTACCCAAAACCCTCCAGTTCTAGCTGCGCCAGCTCCTCGTCGATGACTGCGGCGATGTTGACGAGGCCCTCCGTCCAGAGCTCCACAGTATCCCTGAAGGTGTTCTGGGTTTCGGTCGCCCTCGTCAGCAGCGCCTCGTTGGCCTTGATATCCCCTTTCAAGTCCTCCTCCCGCTTCCTGGCGCCATCCAGCGTCTCAGTTAGCGTGGCCAGTTTCAGCTCCAGATCAGCATTTGAGTCTTTGGCGGCGGTCAGCTCTTTGCCCCTTTCAAGGAGACGACCCTGCAGCTCACCATGGGCGAGGGCGTCCTTCTCGCGCTCGCGCTGGAGCGCGGCAAGCTCTTCGTTCTTCCCCTTGAGATCGGCCTCTAGTTGCGTCACCTTCACCTCTAGCTCCTTCTTGGTGGCCTCGGCAGCTGCAGCAGCATCCTTCGCTTCCTTGAGAGCCCCGCCAAGTGCTTGCTCGCGCGCGGCAAGCTCTTCCTCGTAGCTATCCAGATTGACCTTCCGCTGTGTCAGCTCACCTTCCCGCACGGACTGCTCCTCGGCGGCAAGCCGTTGCTGCTCTTCGGCTTCTGCTTTCTCGAGGAGGAAAGCCTTTCGTGCCTCGGCAAGCTGTGCCCTCTCCTCTGCAATAGACCGGAGGGCCTCTTGGTTGCGACTCTGGAGCTCTTCCGCATGCTTCTCAATGTCCACTCCCGCCTGCACGACAATTGCTTCCCGGGACTCCAGTTTGGCTTGTCGGGCGCGGTAGAGTGATAGCAGCCTCCGCAGCAGCTGTTCTTCCTGAGGCTCGCCGCTGCTACTGCTTGGCGCATCGACCATTGGCAACCCAGCGAAGGCAAGCACTTCTCCGTCAAAAACTTCTCCTTCGACCGGCGCCCTGGAGCTCGAAGCCCAGGGGAGCTTGATGAAGATGCCATCGCCGGCCTTCAAGTAGGCGCCGGGCTGGGGCTCTTCGGAGCCTGGTGCAGCGTCAGCGGCAGAGGGATTGGCGGTCGGCGTAGCGCCTTGCGCTCCTGCGGCCCTAGGGTCGTCAGTGCGATCGCCGGATCCCTCGCCAGCTCCTGCGCCAGCAGCCTTGGCGGCCTCTTCGCCGGCAGGATCATCAGCGTCGGCCTCTTCCTCGGTGGCGGCGGCGTTATCAGTATTGCCGCGCACGTCCTCCTTGCCGGTGGCCTCGGTCTCCATCGGCTCTGTGGAAGGAGGATCTGAAGACAGGAAGAGGGAGAAAAAATCAAGCAAATATCCAAAAAAGAAGATCAGAAGAAGAAGAACCCAAGGGAAGCTTTCCGACAAGAAGGATTTCCTGTGCTGGGCTCTGTACTCATGGGCTCCACCACCAGGGGATCGCTGGTCCCGTCCCTTGCCGGAGAACTACCCCTTGCCGGGGACCTCTCCCTTGCCGGAGAGTGCTCCCTTGCCGGGGAATCCTCCCTTGGCGGCATAGTTGAAGCAGATAGCGCCTCAGGAGCGGCTTCCGGTTGCTCCTGGTGAGCCTGTTCTGCTCCTACACAAGCAAACCAACAGTCAAGATATCAGCAAAGAAAAAAACACCTATGCGCACCCAACAGCGGAAAGTAAGACTATGAACTCACGCTGGGGGCTGCATTGAGGAGTGATTGCCGGGTCCGACAAGGTGGTCTCGGACGCGCCCTCTGTCGTCACGACAGGATCGTCCTCGACGACAACCACGGGGACCTTGGCTCTCTTTGCTGCTCTCTGGGCCAGAGTCCTGAAAAGGAACAAGGTTCAGAAGAAAGCAGATTAGATACAAGACAAGAAACCACAAGAATTGAAGAAGTACAAACACAATAGGGAAACTTACTCCTCTTCTTCCTCCTCGTCGGAGCTGAGCGCGGAGAGGTCGAAGTCTGGTACTCTTTCCGCACGACGAGACGGAGGAGTAGGCTCCCTTGGCCGCTTGGCGGGAGCTGCGGCAGGATCAGAAGCGGCGGCCCGAGAGGACCCCGCTCCAGTTGCCGGCACGGTGTGAGATGCTCCCGCGGCAATGGTGCTTGCCGCGGTGGAGCGTGTCCCGCGGCGCGGCGCCTGTTGGCCCGTCTGCCGCCCTGCTATGTCTCCGGTCCTTCGGAGGCGCCTTCTTGTTGGAGCTGGGGGCTGCACGGGAAGCTCCGCTTGCGGCAAGTTGCTTGAAGATGGCCGGCCGCCTGCATCCTCGGCAGGCCCGCTCAATTCGGCTTCAGACTCTCCCTCGCCGACAATTTCCCCGACAAGCTCGTCTCGATCGGCAAGGCTTGCCGCCGCGGCTGCCTCTGCCTCCTCCACAGTGAACCCGAACTCGCTCGCGGCGGCGGCTGCCGCCGCCTCTTCCGCCCTGGTGGCGATGCGCCGCATCTCATCTTTGGTGGTGTCGCGGGTGAGGAGCCTCTGATCGTCGGCGCGGACTGCTACCTCCACCAAGCTATCAAAGAACTGCTGTACGACCTCGTGGGCGGGCTCCTGCCAAGTTGGAATAATTCCATGTGAGTCGCACTCTGGCATCATTCCGCGGATGCGATCGAGCGAGGAATTATTGCACAACGGGACGACGCCCTGTGGCAGCCTGAACCACTCGGGGTGATTGGGGTCGTGCTTGAACAGCTCCTTGAGCATCGCATCCAACTCCAAGACAGTGAAATTGAAGTTGAGGCCCGGACGCAACCTCATGATGTCCGTCGGGCCCCCGAACAGCCAGGTGGGCCACCCCTTCTCCTGCAGAGGGGCGATGCGGTGGCGAAGGAAGTCCGCGCCAACAACGCCTATAGTAAGCCCGGCAAGCCTGAGTCGCAAGATCCGGGTGGTGGCGATCTTCAGCCTAGCATCGTCCGCCGCCAAGGCACTCCAATCGTTGCCGCGCACTGCTAGGGTTTGGCGCAGGGCTATGAACGGCTGCAGGTTCTCCTCAACGATCCAGCACCATTCCGCTCTCCACTCATCCCATTTGCTGCGGAGCTCCCCATCCAGATACGTCTCCTTCTTGCCGGTTCTCGAGACCCAGGCGATCCCGCCAGCTAAGGGCTCTCCTCTCTCGACACGGGGCATGAAGTAGTGACGGAAGAGGGCTACGTTTGGATGGATTCCGACAAAGTTCTCGCAGAGATGTGCGAAAACTGCCATGGTCAGGACATCATTGGGGGTGAAGTCAAGGAGATGGAACCCGTAGGTGTTCATGATGTCGCAAAAGAAATCAGAGAAGGGCGGGCAGAGCCCGCAGTAGAAGAACAACGCAAAGAATGGGTATCCCCTTGGAGCCCGTTTTGAAGCAGAAGCGGCGGCGGAGAGTACCTTGGTGCGCGGATGCGCCCGCCTCTCCGCCAACCAGAAGAGATAGAACCATTCCCTCAGCTCCTTCGCGGAGAGCTCAGGGGGGAAGGTTGCCCGCTCCTTCCGCAGCGCCTCAAGCCATAGTGCCTCGGCCGACTTCGCACCCTTCCCGGTCTTCGGAGCCATGGCGGAGGCGGTGGAGGAGATCGAGGGCGTCGGCGGCGATGGGGGGCGGAGCGCTGCTCACTTTCGGCTTTGGAAGCGGAGGGGAGCGGCGGAGATTTCTGAGATTGGAACCGCAAGTGGTGAAGGTGGGGGAACTGCCCCTGTTTCCCCTGCTTATAAAGAGGAGGAGGCGAACGTTACGCTTTTTCCGAATAAAGAATCACCCACGATCTCTCCCACGACGCCGCATTCGACGCGTGCCGTTACGGGAGGGCGCGGTGGATACGGAGTTAAATACGGTGTGGACCCAGGCCGCGCGTGCCCGTGCCCTGTTTTGGGCCTGGCCCAATAGCGCTTGGCACCGTGTGTGGCCCAGGCCCGGGGGCTCCTGTCGGTGTACTAAAGTAGGGGTACCTTAGTATCCCGAACTTGTGCACGGGCAGTCGCAGCGTCCCGTGGCAAGGCTTGCCGGGTGCCCGCCAAGGTCCTCCGTGGTTCCTTTTGGAGCCATTCAAGAACAAAGTGTTTTAACTGAGAAAACAAGACCCCGGCAAGAGGAGCTTGCCGGGAAGGACAAGGCCCCGGCAAGAGAAGCTTGCCGGGAAGACCGGCCAAAGCATTTCAAGGAACTTGTCGACACGCAGCGCGTCCCGACAAGACCCGGCGAGCGACAAGCTTCCGGGCGCGACAAGACTACGACCGCGGCAAGGCGCTTGCCGCGGCAAGGCTACCACTTTGCGCCTGCGCTCCAGCACATCCGCCTACGTGTCGCACCGAGGCTTTCCCAGGCGTGCGTGGCAAGAGGCTGTGCAGCTAAGCGGTGCGAGGTGGCAAGCGGAGACGACGAGAAGGCCCTCGTGGCAAGCGGTGGCGCCCCTAACGGTCGCTTTTCTGCACTGTTTGGGCGACGCGGACGGGCATTAAATGCTCTTGTCCCCTGCCATCAGAGTTAGGTAGGATCCACTGTAGAAGTAGTTGTACCAACCACTCTTTTTACACTTTTACCCCTGCATGCGTTGCCACCTGTCTGTGACCCCTTGAGCCTATAAAAGGAGGCCCATGCGCAACATAGAGGGGGTTCGACTCATTCAAAACTACAACACTCCCACGCTCTCGAGCAAGAACATAATACAACCACAAAGCAGTAGTAGGAGTTTTATCTCTCCGGAGAGCTCCGAAGCTGGGTAAAAATCGCTCGTGTGCTCGCCTCGATCCACTCTTCGTGCGATCCTCCGCGCCCTGCCGGACCGAAGGGGCCCTGCCCCATAGGTGTTAGTTCCCCAAGACATACAATTACAAATTTTAATTATTACTTAGCAATTTTAGGCAATAATGCTTAATACGAAAGTGGGCGTAACAATTGCAAGTATGATGCTAAGCACTAAGCAAGGTAAACAAGTAACACAAATAAATGAGTAAGTAAGCACAATATAATATAAGTAAGGCCTAAGAGACAAGTAACAACAAGTAGGAAGTTAGGGTTAGGGATAACCGCAACTTCAAGAGATGAGGATGTATGCCGATGTTCACTTCCTTGGAGGGAAGCTACATCACCGTTAGAGAGGTGGATGTTACCACAAAGGCACACAAACACCCACTACAAAAAAAGACACATCCGTGACATTTTCGGCCGAACGGAATTTTTTCTGTCATACTTATGACACTTCTACGACGATAATTGTGACAAAACCCGGTATCATCATAGATGTGGTGGGCTCCTACTTCTATGACAAAAAAATCATGACAGAAAATGGGACATTCTTTGGGCCGTCCATGACGGAAAAAACTGTGGTAGAAGCGAGGGCGAGGAAAATTTTGGCGAGTTCCCGGTTATGGTGGGTGGTCGGGGGCCCAGCGATGCACGTTTCTCTCGTACACGTATGCGTGTGTGTGCGAGGCGTTGGCTCTAACTGAATCCGAGTGAGGCGTTGAGCTCTAACTGAACCCGAGCGATTGCACTGCAGGCTACGTGTTACTGAACCTGGGCGATCGATCGATGGCTGTTAACTGAACCCGATCGAGCGATTCCTTCGTTACTGCTGCTAACTGAAGCCGATCGATGCTGCCTCTGGATGAACAGTGAGCATTG
>NC_057801.1:175708145-175736898 GCF_018294505.1 Triticum aestivum
GTGGGGGTGGATGAACAGGACCCCGTGGCGTTGCCTCTGGATGAACAGGACCCCGATCGATCGAGCCGGTTGTGGCTGGATGAACAGGACCCCGTGGAGGGCTGGATGAACAGGGCGACCCCATGGAGGGCTGGATGAACAGTAGACGGTGGAGGGGTGGATGAACAGTAGCCTGTGGAGGGGTGGTTGAACAGGAGCCCGTGGAGTAGCGCGCAATGGAGGCTGGATGAACAGGAGCCCATGGATGAACAGTCGCAGGTGGAGGCTGGAGGAGGTCGACGGTGGATGAACCTTAGCCCGTGGAGGCTGGAGGAGGTCAACGGTGGAGATGAACATTATCCCGTGGAGTCCAATTTTGCGGTACGCCACACCCCTCCTGATGAACAGGACCCCCGTTTCGACCTAGCGCTCCAACACAAGTCCGTTTTCTCCGTTTTGCGGTACGCACACCACTCCCGATCAACAAGACCCAGTTTCGACCATAGGAGGTCCAACACAAGTCCGTTTCCTCCGTTTTGCGGTACGCCAGACCCCTCCCGATGAACAGGATCCCGTTTCGAACATGGCCGGTCAAACACAAGACTGTTTCCTCCGTTCTGTGGTACGCCAGGCCTCGTTTCCATCGTCTGTTCCGTCCAAGCCCTCCCGATGCATTCCGTTCCGACCTAGCCGGTTGGCTCCCCATGAACACGACGACGACGTTGTTTCTCTGTTCCGAACCGGCCATGTACATGAGCCCTGGCCGTACGTATGCGCGAGTAGGCGTTCGAGACCCCGCCTGTATGTACGTACATGGCCGTATTTTCTTTCTTGCACATTGGCCGCTATACGTATGTGTACAAGCTACGTGCGCGCCTCTACTACGACACGGGCGCGCCTCTACATCCACCAGTATGTACGTACACGTTCGCGACCAGAATGACAACTCTACGTACGCTTCGACCAGAATGACAACTCTACGTATGCGAAGATGTAGCTGGTGGGTCTCAGCAGTCAGGGGGCGAATCATTTTTTTTGCCCGTAATATGGACGCACTTCCTTGCGTGCGAAGATGTAGCTGGTAGGTGATGACCCACAAGTATAGGGGATCTATCATAGTCCTTTCGATAAGTAAGAGTGTCGAACCCAACGAGGAGCAGAAGGAAATGACAAGCGGTTTTCAGTAAGGTATTCTCTACAAGCACTGAAATTGTAGGTAATAGATAGTTTTGTGATAAGATAATTTGTAATGGGTAACAAGCAATGAAAGTAAATAAGGCACAGCAAGGTGGCCCAATCCTTTTTGTAGCAAAGGACAAGCCTGGACAATTTCTTATAATGAGAAAAGCGCTCCCGAGGACACATGGAAATTATCGTCAAGCTAGTTTTCATCACGCTCATATGATTCGCGTTCGGTACTTTGATAATTTGATATGTGGGTGGACTGGTGCTTGGGTACTGCCCTTTCTTGGACAAGCATCCCACTTATGATTAACCCCTATTCCAAGCATCCACAACTACAAAATAAGTATTAAGGTAAACCTAACCATAGCATGAAACTAGTGGATCCAAATCGGCCCCTTACGAAGCAACGCATAAACTAGGGTTTAAGCTTCTGTCACTCTAGCAACCCATCATCTACTTATTACTTCCCAATGCCTTCCTCTAGGCCCAAATAATGGTGAAGTGTCATCTAGTCGACGTTCACATAACACCACTAGAGGAGAGACAACATACATCTCATCAAAATATCAAACGAATACCAAATTCACATGACTAATAATAGCAAGACTTCACTCATGTCCTCAGGAACAAACGTAACTACTCCCAAAGCATATTCATGTTCATGATTAGAGGAGTATTAATATGCATCAAGGATCTGAACATATGATCTTCCACCAAGTAAACCAATTAGCATCAACTACAAGGAGTAATCAACATTACTAGCAACCCACAGGTACCAATTTGTGGTTTTAGATAGAAGATTGAATACAAGAGATGAACTAGGGTTTTGAGAGGAGATGGTGCTGGTGAAGATGTTGATGGAGATTGACCCCCTCCCAATGAGAGGATCGTTGGTGATGATTCCGGAGGGAAGTTTCCCCGGCAGAACAGCTCCGCCGGAGCCCTAGATTGGTTCCGCCAAGGTTCCGCCTCGTGGCGGCGGAGTTTCGTCCCGTAAGCTTGCTTATGATTTTTTTCCAGGGTAAAAGCCTTCATATAGCAGAAGATGGGTACCAGAGGGTGCTACGTCTTGAGCTTGCGTTGGTTTTCCTCGAAGAGAAAAGGGTTATGCAGCAATAGTAGCGTAAGTATTTCCCTCAGTTTTTGAGAACCAAGGTATCAATCCAGTAGGAGGCTCCTCAAAAGTCCCACGCACCTACGCAAACAAACTAAGAACTCGCAACCAATGCAATAAAGGGGTTGTCAATCCCTTCACGGCCACTTGCAAAAGTGAGATCTGATAAAGATAGTATGATAAGATAAATATATTTTTGGTATTTTATAATATAGATGCAAAAAGTAAAGATGCAAATAAAAGTAGATTGGAAGCAAATATGATAAGAGATAGACCCGGGGGCCATAGGTTTCACTAGAGGCTTCTCTCAAGATAGCATAAGTATTACGGTGGGTGAACAAATTACTGTCTAGCAATTGATAGAAAAGCGCATAGTTATGAGATTATCTAGGCATGATCATATATATAGGCATCACGTCCATAACAAGTAGACCGACTCCTGCCTGCATCTAGTACTATTACTCCACACATCGACCGACTCCTGCCTGCATCTAGAGTATTAAGTTCATAAGAACAGAGTAACGCATTAAGCAAGATGACATGATGTAGAGGGATAAACTCAAGCAATATGATATAAACCCCATCTTGTTATCCTCGATGGCAACAATACAATACGTGCCTTGCAACCCTTTCTATCACTGGGTAAGGACACCGCAAGATTGAACCCAAAGCTAAGCACTTCTCCCATAGCAAGAAAGATCAATCTAGTAGGCCAAACCAACCTGATAATTCGAAGAGACTTGCAAAGATAACTCAATCATACATAAAAGATTCAGAGAAGATTCAAATATTATTCATAGATAAACTTGATCATAAACCCACAATTCATCGGATCTCGACAAACATACCGCAAAAAGAGTGTACATCGAGTAGGTCTCCACAAGAGAGGGGAGAACATTGTATTGAGATCCAAAAAGAGAGAAAAAGCCATCTAGCTAATAACTATGGACCTGTAGGTTTGTGGTAAACTACTCACAACTCATCGAAGGGGCAAGGATGTTGATGTAGAAGCCCTCCATGGTCGATTCCCCCTCCGGCAGAGTGCCGGCGAAGGCTCCAAGATGAGATCTCGCGGATACAGAAGGTTACGGTGGTGGAAATTGTGTTTCGTCTTGCTCCTGGATGTTTTCGGGGTACGTAGGTATATATAGGAGTAAGAAGTACGTCTCTCTGAAGGAGGTGGTCCGTAGTGATGGTAAAAGTGGCGGGTTGGTTCTATACTAGAAGGAGGAAGCGGCTGTCTCTCTGAAGTTCAAGACAAACAATTTCATTGATGTATATGTTGGAAACGATCCGGATAATATGTGGAGGTTCACTAGTATGTACGGTGAACCACGTTGGGAAGATAAGCATCTCACCTGGCAGAGGATGCGTGATCTAGCTGGCATTAGTGATATGCCTTGGTTGATCATGGGAGATCTGAACAATATTGCATATTCTTTTGAAAAAGAGGGGGGAGACCTCGTCCAGACATATATATGAAGGCATTCGGCGATGCTCTTGATGACTGTCATCTTGTTGACTGTGGATATGTGGGAGATAAATTCACATGGCAACGAGGCATGATCCGAGAAAGACTGGATAGAGCACTTGCAAATGATGGGTGGCAAAGGAAATTTGCGAATGCTACTGTACATCATCTGAATTATAGCAAGTCTGATCATAGGCCTATTCTGATGTCTCTAGATGAAGAGCCGGTGCACGAGCATAATGGGCCGACCCTGCTCAGGTTTGAATCAAGATGGCTAAAGGAGAAAAGATTTTTGGAAGTTGTGCAACAAGCATGGGATCAGTCTCATGCTCCAGCTGGGAATGTTTCGTTGGCTGACAGATTAGCGGCTATCCACAAGGACCTGCATGTTTGGGACAGATCAGTCCTTAAAGGTACAAAGAATAAACTTCGCAGTGTAAAAAAGGAGATGGAGGAGGTCTCGAGGCGAGAACTGTCAAGTGAAAATGTAGCGAGGCAGAAGGAACTAGCGATGGAGATAGAAAAATTACTAGAGATGGAAGAAATGTATTGGGCTCAATGAAGCAGGCTGAATTGGCTGCAGTTCGGAGACCGTAACACGGCGTACTTCCAGAACTTTGCCTCAGCAAGACGTCTGAGAAACCGTATTTAAAACTAAGGAATGTCCAGGGTGTTTGGCCAGAAGGTACGGCGTATTTGAATCCTCTAATTTCAGATTATTTTGCTGGTCTATTCTCTACAGAGATTGAGGAACCGGACCCAGTTTTCATAAATCATGTCGTGCCTCGTGTTATGAAAAACATGAACAATGAGCTTGTGAAACCATACTACGCGGAGGATGTGAAAAAGGCCTTATTCTCTATAGGTGACACAAAAGCACCAGGTACGGATGGATTGCATGCCGTGTTCTTTAAAAAATGTTGGCACATTTTTGGAGATTTACTTACAAGTGAAGTGTTGAGCGCAATAAATAATAAAGTTGTTCCTGATGGTTGGAATGATACTATGATAGTTCTAATACCTAAAGTGGATTCCCCAGAAAATATATCACAGTATAGGCCTATCAGTTTATGCAATGTCTTGTATAAAATCATCTCTAAAATGATTGCTTTTCATTTAAAGGCTATTTTGGATGAAGTAATATCTCCTGTCCAGAGTGCTTTTGTACCTGGGAGATCAATTTCTGACAACATTCTCATCGCCTATGAAAGTATGCATACTATAAAAAACAAGAAGAAGGGAAAGATAGGATATTGTGCGGTAAAGCTTGATATGCACAAGGCATATGACCGCGTTGAATGGATCTTTTTGGAAAGAATGTTGAGTAGGCTCGGCTTTCATGGTGATTTTATTGACTTGTTGATGGCTTGTGTCAGTTCAGTTAAATATAGAATCAGATTTAATGATCAAGAGATAGATATGTTTGTGCCAAGCAGGGGCCTCCGTCAGGGGGACCCGTTATCACCTTATTTGTTTCTCTTATGTGCAGAAGGGCTTTCAAGTGCTCTAGCTCAACAAGAGGAGGTTCGTGGAATAGAGGGTGTTTGGGTGTGCAGAAATGCACCATCAGTATCTCATTTATTATTCGCTGATGATTCCCTTATACTCATGAAGGCAGATATGATTAATGCGACCTCGTTGAGATCAGTGCTTGATGCTTATTGTGCTAATTCAGGCCAGCTTATTAGTGAAGCCAAATGTAGTATTTTTTTCAGTCCAAATGTTGATGTGGAAATAAAAGCCCAGATGTGTACTGAACTTAATATCCACACTGAAGCAATTTCTGAAAAGTACCTGGGCCTACCCTCTATGGTGGGGCTGGATAAAAGTGATAGTTTTGTTTATTTGCTTGAAAGGATCATCGAAAGATTGAAGGGATGGAAGGAGAAGCTACTTTCCATAGGGGCAAAAGAAATTCTCTTGAAGGCAGTAATTCAGTCCATTCCAGTGTTTGCCATGGCTGTTTTTAAGATCCCCAAAAAATTATGCAAAGAGATGAATGATGCTATATCTGCCTTTTGGTGGGGAGATTCTGAGGAAAGAAGATGCACTGGTTTTCTTGGTGGAGAATGTGTGTTCCAAAAATGTTGGGCGGCATGGGATTTCGAGATCTATTTTCGTTTAACATGGCTATGCTCTCAAAACAGACATGGAGATTGCTAAATAATCTTGACTCACTTTGTGCTCAAGTTTTGAGAGCGAAATATTATCCTGATGGGAAATTACTGAATGCAGGTCCAAAAAATGGCTCTTCTTACACCTGGCAGAGCATTTTTGCAGGACTACAAACTTTTAAGCGTGGACATATTTGGAGAGTTGGCTCAGGAGAAAAAATTAACATTTGGGAGGACCATTGGATCCCAAATAGTCATTCCAGGAAAGTTTTTACCAAGAGGGGAAACTGTCTTTTGCGTACTGTTGATGAGTTGATTGATCAACATAATGGTAGCTGGGACGAACAACTTATCAGAGATAATTTCTTACCCATTGATGCGAACAATATTCTTGCAATTCCGTTGAGTCCACATCTACAGGAAGATTTTGTGGCATGGCATAAGACAAAAAACTTTTTGTTCTCTGTCCGTTCTGCCTATCATATTGAATGGGATCATCAGTTCGGCGCACGAACTAGAAGAGAAGATGGGCAAGGCTCTGCTGAACCGAACCCGGTGTGGGACATTTTATGGAAGCTGAAAATTCCAAGTAAGATTAAGGTGTTTATATGGAAGGCTCTGCATGGTACAGTTCCAGGTATGGCGATTCTTGCTTCGCGACACATACCTGTCTCACCACAGTGCCCTATTTGTCGGTCGGGTCCGGAGAATATTTGGCACTTGTTATTCACATGCACTCGTGCACGGAAGGTTTGGTCTGCGCTCGGGCTCCTGGATATTATTGATGATGCACTGATTGCAGACATGTCAGGATCAGTAGTACTTGAGCATATTATTTGCAACCCAAACAGGAAGTCGCCAGTCCTGGGTATGATAGGATTGCAGGAATCAGTAGCCGTTGCGTGTTGGTATGTATGGTGGCAAAGGAGGGAAGCAGTGAAGGGCAAAACTGTAGCGGATCCCCCCGGACGGCCTTGGCGATTCAGGCTCTAGCATCAAATTTTGGAGCTGTTTCCCATTCTAGCAAACCACATGAAATAACGTGGGAAAAGCCAAGCCGTGGATGTTATAAATTAAATACAGATGCTGCTTTCCACCAAGATGGTTCGGGTGCAGTTGGGGTCGTCTTACGTAATAGTGCAGGTGAGGCTGTGGCAGGAGCTGCAAGTCCATTTCAAACGGCCTTTGATATTGCCTCGGCGGAGGCCCTTGCACTGCTAAAAGGACTAGAATTAGTTGAGAAGTTGGGCTGCACCCATATCACATGTGAGTCTGATTCATTGGAGCTCATTCAGGCATGCAATGGGGAGCTGGAGATCTATGGTCCTTATTCTGTGACTTTAGCTGACTGCTTTGCGAGAGCCAAGATGATTGATGGAGTTTGTTTCTCCCACTGCCCTAGGGAAGCTAATCGAGTTGCTCACCATCTGGCGAAGCACTCTTATGATACTCAGTCTGCTTTTGATTCGGATGGAGATCCACCCAATTTCATTCTTCCTTATGTAATAAATGATGTAACTCTCTTGACTGTGAAATAAAACACCGATAGGCTTTCCAAAAAAAGGAGGAAGAAGTACGTCGGTGGCCGCCTGAGGGGCCCACGAGACAGGGGCCGCGCCTTATAGGGGGGGGGGCTCCTATCTCGTGGGAGCCTCGGCAACTTCTTGGTTTGCACTCCAAGTCCTCTGGATCACATTCATTCCAAAAATCATGCTCCCAAAGGATTCATTCCATTTGGACTCCGTTTGATATTCCTTTTCTTCGAAATACTGAAATAGGCAAAAAAGCAGCAATATGGGCTGGGCCTCCGGTTAGTAGGTTAGTTCCAAAAATGATATAAATGTGTAAAATAAAGCCCATAAACATCCAAAAGGGGTAATATAATAGCATGGAACAATAAAAAATTATAGATACATCGGAGACGTATCAATCATCCCCAAGCTTAATTCATGCTCGTCCTTGAGTAGGTAAATGATAAAAAGAGAATTTTTGATGTGGAATGCTAGCTAGCATAATTCATAATGTAATTTTCTTTATTGTGGCATGAATGTTCAGATCCAAATGATTCAAAATAAAATTTCATATTGATAAAAGAAATAGTAACACTTCAAGCATACTAATCAAAGTAATCATGTCTTCTCAAAATAACATGGCAAAAGAAAGTTCATCCCTACAAAATCATATAGTTAGGCTATGCTTCATTTTCGTCACACAAAGATGTTCCCAACTTCTATACCCCCGATGACAAGCCAAGCAATTGTTTCATACTTAAATAATCTCAAACTTTTTCAACCTTCACGCAATACATGAGCGTGAGCCATGGATATATCACTATGGGTGGAATAGAATATGATGATGGGGATTATGTGGAGAAGACAAAAAAGGAGAAAGTCTCACATTGACGAGGATAATCAACAAGCTATGGAGATGCCCATCAATTGATGTCAACATGAGGAGTAGGGATTGCCATTCAACGGATGCACTAGAGCTATAAATGAATGCTCAACAAAAGAAAACTAGTGGGTGTGCATCCAACTTGCTTGCTCACGAAGACCTAGGGCATTTGAGGAAGCCCATCGTAGGAATATACAAGCTAAGTTCTATAATGAAAAATTCCCACTAGTATGAAAAAGACAACTTATGAGACTCACTATATGAAAAACATGGTGCTACTTTGAAGCACAATATATGAGACTCACTACATGAAGAACAAAGTGCTACATTGAAGCACAATTGTGGAAAAAGAGATAGTAACATTGCCCTTTTTTTCTTTTCCCCCTTTTTTATTTTTTTATTTGGCCTTTCTTTTTTTTCTTTTTGGCCTTTTTTTCTTTTTTTCTTTGGGCAATGTACTACTAATGATGATCATCACACTTCTATTGATTACAACATAAGAATTACAACTCGAAACTAGAACACGATATGACTCTATATGAATGCCTCTGACGGTGTACCAAGACAGTGCAATGAATCAAGAGTGACATGTATGAAAAATAATGCATGGTGGCTTTGCCACAAATACAATGTCAACTACATGATCATGCAATGGCAATATGACAAAAGTAAAGTATGTCATGATGATGATGAACGGAACGGTGGAAAGTTGCATGGCAATATATCTCGGAATGGCTATGGAAATGCCATAATAGGTAGGTATGGTGGCTGTTTTGAGGAAGATATAGGGAGGTTTATATGTGATAGAGCATATCGTATCACGGTGTTTGGATGCACCGGCGAAGTTTGCACCAACTCTCAAGGTGAGAAAGGGCAATGCAAGGTACCGAAGAGGCTAGTGAAGGCGGAAAGATAAACGTGTGTATAATCCATGGACTCAACATTAGTCAAAAGAACTCATA
This sequence comes from Triticum aestivum, assembly GCF_018294505.1. NCBI lineage: Eukaryota > Viridiplantae > Streptophyta > Magnoliopsida > Poales > Poaceae > Triticum > Triticum aestivum. Next base: position 175,717,365 of record NC_057801.1, read on the forward strand.
TACTTATTGCAAAAATTTAGAAGTCATCAAAAATCAAGTACTACAAGCATGCTCCTAGGGGGATAGATTGGTAGGAAAAGACCATCACTCGTCCCCGACCGCCACTCATAAGGATGCACAAGCCAGGTACACTTCATGTTTCAAATTTGTTACACAACTTGAACCATACGTGCATGCTACGGGATTTGCTAACTTCAACACAAGCATTCTTTAAATTCATAATCACCCAACTAGCATTACTTTAATATCACTACCTCCATATCTCAAAACAATTATCAAGTATCAAATTGATCATAGCATCCAATTCACTTCCTATGATAGTTTTTATTATACCCAACTTGGATGCCTACCATTCTAGGACCAATTTTATAACCATAGCAAATACCATGCTGTTCTAAAAGACTCTCAAAATAATATAAGTGAAGCATGAGAGACTAGTAATTTCTTCAAAATTAAGACACCACTGTGCTCTAAAAGATATAAGTGAAGCACTAGAGCAAAAACTATCAAGCTCAAAAGATATAAGTGAAGCACATAGAGTATTCTAGCAAATTCTAATCAAATAGGCTTCTCCCAAAAGGTGTGTACAGCAAGGATGTTTGTGGTAAACTAAAAAGAAAAGACTAATATAATACAGGACGCTCCAAGAAAAACACATATCAAGTGGCGAATAAAGATATAGCTTCAAGTAAAGTTACCAATGAACGAAGACGAAAGAGGGGATGCCTTCCTGGGGCATCCCCAAGCTTAGGATTTTGGCTATTCTTGAATATCTTGGGGTGCCTTGGGCATCCCCAAGCTTAGGCTCTTGCCACCCTTTATTCCATAGTCCATAAAAGCTTTACGCAAAACTTGAAAACTTCACAACACAAAACTCAACAGGAAATCTTATAAGCTCCGTTAGTGAAAGAAAACAAAACCACCACATAAGTTACTGTAATTAACTCATTATTTATTTATTTTGGTGTTAAGCCTACTGTATTCCAACTTCTCTATGGTTTATAAACTATTTTACTAGCCATAGATGCATCGAAATAAGCAAACAACACACGAAAAATAGAATCTGTCAAAAACAGAACAGCCTGTAGCAACATGTAACTAACGCAAACTTCTGGAACTCTAAAAATCCTACCAAAATAGGAAGTCCTGGAAAATTTGTTTATTGAACAGCTGCAAAAAGAATCAATGCAAAAGGACGTACCTGTGATTTAACAAAGTTATATTCGTGCGCGCAAAAGTTTCTATTTTTCAGCAGAATCAAATCAACTATCATCGTAGGTTATCCTATAGGTCCTACTTGGCACAAACACTAACTAAAAGATAAAAAAACATCTAAACCGAAGGTAGATGCAAGATTTATTACTAAACAGGAGCAAAAACAGAAAACATAAAGAAAATTGGGTTGCCTCCCAACTAGCACTATTGTTTAACGCCCATAGCTAGGCATAAAAGCAAAGATAGATCTAACGAGTGCCATCTTTGGCACTAAATTCGTAAGTAGCCCGCATGATAGATTCATAAGGTAATTTGACTTTATTTCTTGGGAAGTGCTCCTTGCCTTTCTTTAATGGAGATTGGAATCTAATATTCCCTTCCTTCATATCAATAATCGCACCAATCGTTCTAAGGAAAGGTCTACCAAGAATAATAGGGCAAGAAAGATTGCAATCTCTATCAAGAACGATAAAATCCACGGGCACCAAATTTCTATTTGCAACAATGAGAACATCATTGATCCTTCCCATTGGCTTTTTAATGGTGGAATCCGCAAGGTGCAAATTTAAAGAGCAATCATCAAGATCATGGAAACCTAGAATATCACATAATGTTTTTGGAATCGTGGAAACACTAGCACCCAAATCACACAAAGCAAAACACTCATGATTTTTAATTCTAATCTTTATAGTAGGTTCCCACTCATCATTAAGTTTTCTAGGTATAGAAACTTCCAAATTAAGTTTTTCATCATAAGATTGTGATGACCCACAAGTGTAGGGGATCTATCGTAGTCCTTTCGATAAGTAAGAGTGTCGAACCCAACGAGGAGCAGAAGGAAATGACAAGCGGTTTTAAGTAAGGTTTTCTCTGCAAGCACTGAAATTGTAGGTAATAGGTAGTTTTGTGATAAGATAAATAATAACGAGCAAAAAGTAAATAAAGTAAATAAAGTGCAGCAAGATGGCCCAATCCTTTATGTAGCAAAGGATAAGCCTGGACAAATTCTAATAATGAAGAAGGAGCTCCTGAGGACACATTGGGAATTATCGTCAAGCTAGTTTTCATCACGTTCATAAGATTCTCGTTCGGTACTTTGATAATTTGATATGTGGGTGGACCGGTACTTGGGTACTGACCTAACTTGGACAAGCATCCCACTTATGATTAACCCCTATTGCAAGCATCCTCAACTACAAAAAGGAGTATTAGGTAAACCTAACCACCACATTAAACATATGGGTCCATATCAACCCCTAACGAAGCAAGGCATAAACTAGGGTTTAAGCTTCTGTCACTCTAGCAACTCATCATCTACTTATTACTTCCCCATGCCTTCCTCTAGGCCCAAATAATGGTGAAGTGTCATGTAGTCGACGTTCACATAACACCACTAGAGGAAAAGACAACATACATCTCATCAAAATATCGAACGAATACCAAATTCACATGACTAGTAATAGCAAGACTTCACCCATGTCCTCAGGAACAAACGTAACTACTCACAAAGCATATTCATGTTCATAATCAGAGGAGTAATAATATGCATAAAGGATCTGAACATATGATCTTCCACCAAGTAAACCAATTAGCATCAACTACCACGAGTAATCAACACTACTAGCAACCCACATGTACCAATTTGTGGTTTTGATACAAGATTGGATACAAGAGATGAACTAGGGTTTTGAGAGGAGATGGTGCTGGTGAAGATGTTGATGGAGATTGACCCCCTCCCGATGAGAGGATCGTTGGCGATGACGTTGGTGATGATTTCCCCCTCCGGAAGGGAAGTGTCCCCGGCAGAACAGCTCCGCCAGAGCCCTAGATTGATTCCGCCAAGGTTCCGCCTCGTGGTGGCGGAGTTTCATCCCATTAGTTTGCCCATGATTTTTTCCAGGGTAAAAATGATGATATAGCAGAAGATGGACGCCGGAGGCCCACCAGGGGGCCCAGGAGATAGGAGGCCGCACCCTATAGGGGGGCGCCCCCTGTCTCCTGGATAGGGTGTGGGCCCCCTGGCCTATATCTTTCGCTCATAAATTCTTATTAAATTCAAAATTTTGTTTCGTGGAGTTTCAGGACTTTTGGAGTTGTGCAGAATAGGTTTCCAACATTTGCTCCTTTTCCAGCTAGAATTCCAGCTTCCGGCATTCCCCCTCTTCATGGTAAACCTTGTAAAATAAGAGAGAATAGCCATAAGTATTGATATATAATGTGTAATAACAACCCGTAATGCAATAAATATTGATATAAGAGCATGATGCAAAATGGACGTATCAGATTGCATCAAGGCATCAACGATATGTTTGGTAAAAGCTTTATTTTGACTATAAGCATGGGGAGAATTAACAACGGATTGCAACAAGGAAATACAACCTTTTAAAGAACAATTATAATAATCAAATTCCTTGAAATCCGAGATAGTAGGTTCAATGTTATTAGAAGTTGAGGACTCTCTAATCTCCTTTTTACCAAATTTAGCATCAAGATCTAAAGACTCCGAATTCTTGGGATGCCTTCTAGGCAAAGTTGATTCATCATCAGTCCCATAATCATCAAAATTCATATTGAAAAACATAGATCTAATAGGATACGCATCAATAACTTTAAGATCATCATCATTATTTTCATGGAAACTAGAAGAACACGCTTTTATAAAGCTATCGTTCTTAGCTCGCGATCTAGCGGTTCTTTCCTTACACTCATCAATGGAAATTCTGATTACTTTGAGAGACTCATTGATATCATGCTTAGGAGTAGAAGATCTAAGTTTAAGAGAATCAACATCAAGCGAAAGTCTATCAATGTTCCTAGCCAAATCATCAACTTTGAGCAATTTTTCTTCAAGCAAAGCATTAAAATTCTTTTGAGAAATCATAAATTCTTTCACACTATTAGCAAAATCAGAGGGCATCTTATTAAAATTACCATAAGAATTATTGTAGTAATTTCCATAATTATTAGAGAAATTACTAGGGAACGGTCTAGCATTAAAGTTTCCTCTATAAGCATTGTTTCCAAAACTATTCCTACAAACAAAATTCACATCCATAGATTCATTATTATTCTCAATCAAAGAACACAAAGGCATAACATTGGGATCAAGAGGAGTATTTTTAGTAGCAAACATATTCATAAGTTCATCCATCTTTCCACTCAAAACATTGATTTCTTTTATAGCATGCACTTTTTTACTAGAAGATCTTTCGGTGTGCCATTGAGAATAATTAGCCATAATATTATCAAGAAGTTTTGTAGCATCTCCTAATGTTATTTCCATAAACGTGCCTCCCGCGGCCGAATCTAAGAGATCTCTAGAAGCAAAGTTCAAACCGGCATAAATTTTTTGTATGATCATCCATAAATTCAAACCATGCGTAGGGCAATTACGAAGCATCAATTTCATTCTTTCCCAAGATTGGGAAACATGCTCATGATCAAGTTGTTTAAAATTCATAATATCATTTCTAAGAGTGGTGATCTTAGCGGGAGGAAAATACTTAGAGATAAAAGCATCTTTGCACTTGTTCCAAGAATCAATACTATTTTTAGGCAAATATGAAAACCAAACTTTAGCACGAGCTCTAAGTGAAAACGGAAATAACTTCAATTTGACAATATTGTTATCCGTATCTTTCTTCTTTTGCATATCACACAAATCAACAAAGTTGTTTAGATGAGTAGCGGCATCTTCACTAGGAAGGCCGACGAATTGATCTTTCATAACAAGATTCAGCAAAGCGGTATTGATTTCACAAGAGTCAACATCATTAAGAGGAGCAATCGGAGTACTAAGGAATCATTATTATTGGTATTCTAGAAATCACAGAATTTGGTATTATCTTGCGCCATGGCAACAAGTAATCCAACACACAAGCAAACAGGAAAAGGCAAGCAAAAAAGAGAGGAGGAGATTGGGAAAAAGAGGGCGAATAAAATGGCAAGGGTGCAGTGGGGGAGAGGAAAACGAGAGGCAAATGACAAATAATGTAAATGCGAGGGAGATGGGTTTGTGATGGGTACTTGGTATGTCTTGACTTGAGCGAAGACCTCCCCGGCAACGGCAGGAGAAATCCTTCTTGCTACGTCTTGAGCTTGCGTTGGTTTTCCTTGAAGAGGAGAGGGTGATGCAGTAATGGTAGCGTAAGTATTTCCCTTAGTTTTTGAGAACCAAGGTATCAATCCAGTAGGAGGCTCCTCAAAAGTCCCACACACCTACAAAAACAAACTGAGAACTCGCAACCAACCTAATAAAGGGGTTGTCAATCCCTTCACGGCCACTTGCAAAAGTGAGATCTAATAAAGATAGTATGATAAGTAAATATATTTTTGGTATTTTATAATATAGATGCAAAAAGTAAAGATGCAAATAAAAGTAGATTGGAAGCAAATATGATAAGAGATAGACCCGGGGGCCATAGGTTTCACTAGAGGCTTCTCTCAAGATAGCATAAGTATTACGGTGGGTGAACAAATTACTGTCGAGCAATTGATAGAAAAGCGCATAGTTATGAGATTATCTAGGCATGATCATGTATATAGGCATCACGTCCATAACAAGTACACCGACTCCTGCCTGCATCTACTACTATTACTCCACACATCGACTGACTCCTGCCTGCATCTAGAGTATTAACTTCATAAGAACAGAGCAACACATTAAGCAAGATGACATGATGTAGAGGGATAAACTCAAGCAATATGATATAAACCCCATCTTGTTATCCTCGATGGCAACAATACAATACGTGCCTTGCAACCCTTTCTATCACTGGGTAAGGACACCGCAAGATTGAACCCAAAGCTAAGCACCTTTCCCATGGCAAGAAAGATCAATCTAGTAGGCAAAACCAACCTGATAATTCGAAGAGACTTGCAAAGATAACTCAATCATACATAAAAGAATTCAGAGAAGATTCAAATATTATTCATAAATAAACTTGATCATAAACCCACAATTCATTAGATCTCGACAAACACACCGCAAAAAGAGTTTACATCGAATAGATCTCCACAAGAGAGGGGGGAACATTGTATTGAGATCCAAAAAGAGAGAAGAAGCCATCTAGCTAATAACTATGGACCCGTAGGTCTGTGGTAAACTACTCACAACTCATTGGAGGGGCAAGGATGTTGATGTAGAAGCCCTCCATGGTCGATTCCCCCTCCGGCAGAGTGCCGACGAAGGCTCCAAGATGAGATCTCGCAGATACATAAGGTTACGGTGGTGGAAATTGTGTTTCGTCTTGCTCTTGGATGTTTTCAGGGTACGTATGTATATATAGGAGGAAGAAGTATGTCGGTGGCCGCCCGAGGGGCCCACGAGACAGGGGGCGCGCCCTCCTATCTCGTGGGAGCCTCGGCAACTTCTTGGCTTGCAATCCAAGTCCTCTGGATCACGTTTGTTCCAAAAATCACGCTCCCGAAGGTTTCATTCCGTTTGGACTCCGTTTGATATTCCTTTTGTTCGAAATACTGAAATAGGAAAAAACAGCAATATGGGCTGGGCCCCCGGTTAGTAGGTTAGTCCCAAAAATGATATAAATGTGTAAAATAAAGCCCATAAACATCCAAAAGGGGTAATATAATAGCATGGAACAATAAAAAATTATAGATATGCTGGAGACGTAACAGAGGGTCACCAGGGGGCCCAGGAGACAGGGGGGCGCGCCAAGTAGGGGGGGGCACGCCCCTGACCCTCCTGGCCAGGGTGTGGGCCCCCTATGGTACATTCTTCGCTCAATAATTCTTATTAATTCCAAAAATGACTTTCGTGGAGTTTTAGGACTTTTGGAGCTGTGCCAAATAGGTTTCCAATATTTGCTCCTTTTCCAGCCAGAATCCCAGTTGCCGGCATTCTCCCTCTTCATGATAAACCTTGTAAAATAAGAGAGAATGGCCATATGTATTGAGACATAACGTGTAATAACAACCCATAATCCAATAAATATTGATATAAAAGCATGATGCAAAATGGACGTATCAACTCCCCCAAGCTTAGACCTCGCTTGTCCTCAAGCGGAAGCCGATATCGAGAAATATGTCCACATGTTTAGAGATAGAGGTGTCGATAAAAATAAAATACGGACATGAGGGCATCATGATCATTCTTATAACAGCAACATATACGTAGATTTTGTCATATGATTTCTTATGCTCAAGTAACAATCTATTTACAATGTCAAGTAGGATCATAAACTTCATTGAGGACTAACAAACTATAATCTCAGTCATTGAAGCAATTGCAATTTATCATAACATCAGAAAGAGTCAAGAATAGAGCTTTTCAGCAAGTCCAGATACTCAACTATCATATAGTCTTCTACAGTTGCTAACACTCACACAATACTTATGGTTATGGAGTTTTAATTGGACACTGAGAAAGATAGGGGCTTATAATTTCGCCTCCCAACGCATTCACCTTTGGGTGATGTCAACAATAATAGTTCATGCTAACTTACATCCAATTGGATATTTATATCAGGGTCTTTCTAACACGAGGTGCTTGCCAAAGGATAAAATGAAAAAGGGAAAGGTGAGGATCACCTTGACTCTTGCATAATGTAAAGACATAAAGTAAAAGATAGGCCCTACGCAGAGGGAAGCAGAGGTTGTCATATGCTTTTGGGGTTGGATGCACAAAATCTTAATGCAAAAGAATGTCACTTTATATTGCCACTTGTGATATGAACCTTTATTATGCAGTCCGTCGCTTTTATTACTTCCATATCACACGATCGTATAAAGCTTATTTTCTCCGCACTAATAAGTCATACATATTTAGAGAGCAATTTTTATTGCTTGCAACATGACAACTTACTTGAAGGATCTTACTCAATCCATAGGTAGGTATGGTAGACTCTCATGGCAAAACTGGGTTTAAGGTTATTTGGAAGCACAAGTAGTATCTCTACTTGGTGCAAGGAATTTGGCTAGCATGAGGGGGAAAGGGAAGCTCAACATGTTTGATGATCCATGACAATATACTTTAACTGAGATGTGAGAAAACCTAACCCATTACGTTGTCTTCCTTGTCCAACATCAACTCTTTAGCATACCATACTTTAATGAGTGCTCACAATTATAAAAGATGTCCAAGATAGTATATTTATATGTGAGAACCTCTCTTTCTTTATTACTTCCTATTAATTGCAACGATGACCAAAACTATGTTTGTCAACTCTCAACAACTTTTATGCCTCATACTCTTTATATGTGAAGTCATTACTATCCATAAGATCAATATGAACTCTTTTATTCTTTTTATTATTTCTACTTTCTCAAGATCATAGCAAGATAGCAAAGCCCTTGACTCAACACTAATCTTTATTATATAGCTCACGAACTCGAATACATAGAAGGATCACAAAGAAAAACTCAAAACTAATTCATACCAAAGCTTTATTATACTAGATCAAGATATTACTAAAAGGATCGAACTAAGTAAAATGGTAAATATAGGAGTGTGATGGTGATACGATACCGGGGCACCTCCCCCAAGCTTGGCAGTTGCCAAGGGGAGTGCCCATACCCATGTAATTATGTCCTCGGAGGTGGTGAAGAAGAAGTTGTTGATGATGTAGGCTTGTCGTCCATCTTCCAAGGCATAGGCTCACCATCATAGAAGGATGATCGAGTCTCCGGGATCCTCAAATCTGCAGCCAAACTCATCCTCTTTAATCTATATTCATACTCACAGTTTTGGTTTTGCAGGTCATAGATCTGGGCTTGGAGGTGCTCGATTTTCTCGTGAAGCTTGAAGATGGTATCCCCAATGTTCTTGGCGTCTAGCTTGTGGTTGTTGGTGAATTCCGCGGTCATCATTTGGTTGGCATTGAGTCCACGCTCCACCATCCCTTGGCACTTGAAGACTTGTTGCTCCATAGCTTCGAGCTTTGTCTCCATGCTTCCGGTATGCCTTGGTCCCTCCACATCGCGGATGTGCAGCACCCCCTCACGTATCTCAATGGTTTGAGGGTGTTGTAGCACCTCCGTGAGATAGGGGCTGATAACCCTCTCAAAAAACTTGTCCTTGGGATCGCTTGGAGATGTCATGGTTCTCTAGATCTGTCAGAAAAAAAGCTCGAAACGAAAACAGGAGATAATTGCATGATACGGTGGTCAAAACCTTTGGGAGATTATATAATGAATTTTTACTGACCAAAAGAAGTAATGTGCAAGAAAACGGAGTCCGGGAGGTACACGAGGTGCCCACGAGACAGGGGGCGCGCCCTCCACCCTCGTGGAGGCCTCGTGTCCTTCCTGGATTACTTCTTGCTTCCCAAAATTCTTAAATATTCCAAAACGGAGAAAAATTGCCATTAGAATTGTTTTGGAGTCGGTTTACTTACAGTACCACATACCTATTCCTTTTCGGAGTCTGAATCGTTCTGGAAAGTGTCCCTTATGTATTACTCCGGGGTTACGGTTTCAACAATATTAGTTCCAACATTTATAGGATTACCTAAGATATAATGTTTGATTCTTTGACCGTTCACCACCCTCGGACTTGTGCCCTCGAAGTTGTTGATTTTTATGGTACCGGAATGATAGACCTCCTCGATAATGTAAGGACCTTCCCACTTAGAGAGAAGTTTTACTGCAAAAACTCTTAAACGAGAGTTGAATAGCAACACATAATCACCTACATTAAATTCTCACTTCTGTATTCTTTTGTCATGCCATCTTTTAACTTTTTCTTTGAACAGCTTGGCATTCTCATAGGCTTGGGTTCTCCATTCATCAAGTGAGCTAATATCAAATAACCTCTTCTCACCGGCAAGTTTGAAGTCATAGTTGAGCTCTTTAATAGCCCAATATGCTTTATGTTCAAGTTCGAGAGGTAAGTGACATGCTTTTCCATAAACCATCTTATACGGAGACATACCCATAGGATTTTTATATGCAGTTCTATAGGCCCATAATGCATCATCAAGTTTCTTGGACCAATTCTTTCTAGATCTATTGACAGTCTTTTGCAAAATTAATTTGAGCTCTCTATTACTCAACTCTACTTGACCACTAGACTATGGGTGATAAGGAGATGCAATTCTATGATTAACATCATACTTAGCAAGCATTTTACGGAAAGCACCATGAATAAAATGTGAACCATCATCAGTCATTAAGTATTTAGGGACTCTAAACCTCGGAAAAATAACTTCTTTAAGCATCTTAATAGAAGTGTTATGATCAACACTACTAGTTGGAATAGCTTCTGCCCACTTAGTAATGTAATCAACAACAACTAAAATATGTGTATATCCATTGGAGGCAGGAAAAGGTCCCATATAATCAAAGCCCCAAACATCAAATGGTTCAATAACAAGAGAATAATTCATAGGCATTTCTAGACGTCTACTAATATTACCAATTCTTTGACATTCATCACAAGACAAGACAAACTTACGGGCATCTTTGAAGAGAGTAGGCCAATAAAAACCGGATTGCAATACCTTATGTGTTGTTCCATCTCCAGCGTGGTGTCCTCCATATGGTTCGGAGTGACACTTGCGTAGGATCTGTTCCTGTTCATGCTCAGGTACACAACATCTAATAACACCATCTACTCCTTCTGTAACGCCCCGGATACAACTTTCCATATTCGTAACTCCAACTCTTGCCTTTTCCGGAGATGCGATATGATATTATTTTGTTTTGCATTTTGTACTTGGCGTGCATCTCATCTCATAGCATCATGCGCACTGCATTTGCATGTTTTCATAAAAACTCGTAGACGCTCGCAGTTGCCCTTTCTCTCTTTGCCTCCGTTGTCATTTTGTCAGACCCTTGTCCTCGTTGACCTCTCTTAACCCCTCTCGCGCGTGTCCGAAACCTTTCCCGAACCCGACCCGAGCAATCGTCACCGTTGGATCCGGATCATCCCCCAACATCCCTAAAACATCCCCGTTTTCTCATTTGGACTCCCTATCTATTTTTTCTCGACCGTTCGATTTTAATCGGAGGGTCCGTTTTGCCCCTAAGCTAGTCCACCTAGCTACTTAAACAACCTAACCCTAGCCCCTACCTGTCCAATCCATCCTTTCCCATCGCGCTGCCGCCACCCACTCACCATCTCCATTGGGATCCTCCCAGATCCACCTCTCCGCCCGACCACCTCCCTTGTTTTCAGCATCGAGCCAACCACCTGCCTCCTCCTCGTCGTCCAGCAGCAGCACCGAGCAACTGGCGAACAGCAACTACAGCCCCGCCGCCGGCTGACCGAACCAGCATCCCGCGCCAAGCCTCCTGCCCCAGGGATGCGAGCTGCCTCCCGAGCTCGTCCTCCTGTAAATCCCCTCGATCCCCTGTTCATACGCAAGCTTCCCCCTCCATGGCACCGTCGCCACCGACGAACCACCACCACCAGGCTGCACCTCTCCTTCCCTTCTCCCCCTACTGCTTTCTCTCCTTCCCCTTCGATCTCTCTCACGATCTCTCCTCTCTATTTCTCTAAAAAGAAGCTCACCACCAATCGGAGCCGATGGAGCTGAGCCACCATCGTCCTGCTCGACCCCACCGTCCAGATCCATTCCGCGCCGACCCATTCCGCCATCGCCCGTTCGTCCCTCCGGATCCGCGAAGCAGCCCGTTCGGGACCTTGTTTGCCTCCGCTGCATCACGCCCCATCGCCTGGAGCCGCCTCCACTTCGATTCGGCAGGGAACGGAACCCCGATGACCTCCACCGCCTGGATCCGTGCCTCCCATGCCGCCAGCTTTCGCGTCTGCATCCGCTACCCCATGCCGGTGTGCCGCCCTTCGCCATGGTCCTGCTGCTACTTGTGTTCTTCAGAAACGAGAGCAACATCTCGCTCGTTTCGAGCGCGTTGACCACGCCCTGCCTCGCTTCGATCTGCCTCCCAGGCCCAGTGCTGCGCCAAGCCAACCTCCCCAATCCGGCCTGCTTCGCCCTCCTCCACCGACTGGCCCATGAGGCCTGGTGAGCAGCCCCCGCCCCCTGTGCACTGTTGGGCCAGCCTGCAGTTTTGGCCCGATGCTTGTTTTTTTCCTTCTGCGATTTTAGCTATTATCCAGGTTTTACAGATTTGCAGAAAAACCCTCAAACATCATGCATTTAATAACTCACAAATGGTGCATTTGATTAAAATGATTTAAACATGTAAAATGCTTAGTTTCCCATCTAGTTTCATAATATGCTGTTTTCATCCATGTTCAAAATGTTTAAAATGTTGTTTGTTTAAATTTGCTCAAATGCCATGTTAAAATGATTTATTTCATAACTAAATAACCGTAGCTCGGTTTCAAATAAACTTTATATGTAAATGGGGTGGAAAAATGCCTAGTTTAACATGGTGCACTTTATTTTCCTGTTTAACAACAATAAAATATGTTTTAGGGCAGAACAGTACCAAATTCATAAATTGCATATGAGGATTTTCCGGAAATGTTGTTTGTTGTTCCGGCCTCATTTAAACTTGCCTAAATAGTTAGTTTACTTTTGTTACACCCCTTGCCATGTTTAACAACATTTAACATTGTTGTGTACCTAAACGAGAGCGAACTAAATAACTCGGATGTGGTGTTTCGTCAATATGCAACTCGTTGCATATTGAGCTTCACTTAACTTGTAGAATTGTTTGTTGCACTTTGCCATGCCATGCCTCTTTGAACCGGACATGCATCATATTTGTTTGTGCATCATGCCATGTTTATGCTTGTGTGTTTACCATGTTGTTTGTTTCTTTCCGGTGTTGCTTCTTAGTTCCGGTTATGTTGCGATTGTGAGGATTTGTTCGACTACCCCCGTTCGCCTTCTTCACGGACTCGTTCTTCTTCGTAGCGGGATTTCAGGCAAGATGATCGCTACCCTGGATCTCACTACTATCATTGTTATGCTAGTTGCTTCGTTCTGTCGCTATGCTACGCTTCCTATCACTTGTTCTTCAAGCCTCCCCAAATTGCCATGAACCTCTAACCTTTGACACCCTTCCTAGCAAACCGTTGTTTGGCTATGTTACCGCTTTGCTCAGCCCCTCTTATAGCATTGTTAGTTGCAGGTGAAGTTGAAGATTGCTCCATGGTGGACAGGATTTTGTTGGGATATCACAATATCTCTTATATTATTAATGCATCTATATATTTGGTAAAGGATGGAAGGCTCGGCCTTATGCCTGGTGTTTTGTTCCACTCTTGCCGCCCTAGTTTCCGTCATACCGGTATTATCTTCCCGGATTTTGCGTTCCTTACGCGGTCGGGTGATTTATGGGACCCCCTTGACAGTTCGCTTTGAATAAAACTCCTCCAGCCAGGCCCAACCTTGGTTTTACCATTTGCCACACCACCACCTACTTTTCCCTTGGGAGTCGCTCTCTCGAGGGTCATCTTTATTTTAGCCACTCCGGGCCAATGCTTGTCTAAGTGTTGGTCCAAAAGTAGAGCACCGTGCGGGACCAATCTTGGCAACTTTGGTTACGTCGGTACCTGTACGCTTAGCTTATCCAGTGTTGCCCTGAGAACGAGATATGTGCAGCTCCTATCGGGATGTCGGCGCATCGGGCGGTCTTGCTGGTCTTGTTTTACCATTGTCGAAATGTCTTGTAAACCGGGATTCCGAGACTGATCGGGTCTTCCTGGGAGAAGGTATATCCTTCGTTGATCGCGAGAGCTTATCATGGGCTAAGTTGGGACACCCCTGCGGGGTTATAAACTTTCGAGAGCCGTGCCCGCGGTTATGTGTCAGATGGGAATTTGTTAATGTTCGGTTGTAGATAACTTGACACCAGATCCGAATTAAAACGCATCAACCGCGTGTGTAGACGTGATGGTCTCTTCTCGGCGGAGTCCGGGAAGTGAACACGGTCTTTGGGTTATGTTTGACGTAAGTAGGAGTCAGGATCACTTCTTGATCATTGCTAGCTTCACGACCGTTCCTTTGTTTCTCTCCTCGCTCTCATTTGCATATGTTAGCCACCATATCATGCTTAGTCGCTGCTGCAACCTCACCACTTTACCCCTTCACTACTAGAAAAAGGGCTATAGATGGGATTGACACTAATGGCACACCAGACAGGTGGTGCGCCATTAGTATATACTAATGGCGCACCACCTCCTGATGCGCCATTAGTGTTGAAACTACTAATGGCGCACCTTGCCCACGGTGCGCCATTAGTATCAATTTTTTTTGAACTAGTGCACCTGTCCAAACATACTAATGGCGCATCAACAGGAAGTGCGCCATTACTAGTTGTAACTAGTAATGACGCACCAGCCAGAAAGTGCGCCACTAATGTTATTTTTTTATTATTTTTTTATACCTTTTTTTGCTAAACTACTAATGGCGCACTCTCACAAGGTGCGCCATTACTAGTTTAAACTAGTAATGGCGCACCCTGCCAGAGTGCGCCATTAGTATGTTTTCTTTGCAAAACTACTAATGGCGCACCACCAGGGGGTGCGCCATTAGTAACCTGGATTACTAATGGCACATTTGTTGCTGGTGCGCCATTAGTAAGTGGGCAGCAACAAGATATTTTGGACAGCCTCTCCTCCCACACTCACTTTCTCCCCACTTCATTCTCTCCACCGCCTCCTCCTTGTCTCGGGTGCCTCCTCTTTTTCACCTCATTTCCACCAAAGATTCATTCAAATTAAGTGGTTAAGTTACCTTGTTTTGCTAGGTAAGTAAGGGGGGAAGCTATATTTATGTTGTTCTCCCTACAACAATGTGCACATGCACTTTTTATGGCCTAGCTAGATCTATGTATGTTCGTGGTGTTGCATATGTTTGTGGTGTTGCATATGTGTTTGTGTTTGGAGGTGTACCGGTATTTGAAATGCGATAGTTGCCAATATTTTGCCGGAATGTTGATTCATTTCCGTTTCGGCGAGAATTTTGGCATTAAGCATTCTTTTTGGTCCTATTTTTAGGGAAAGTCATGCCAAATTTTTTCTTGGTTCTAAAATATCGTTTTGCTCTACCCCGCAGGCGACCATGGTCTGCACGATGACCGAAGGCATCGTGAATAGGTTTTTGAGGTCCGCGAAGGCCGAGATGCTTCAAAAGAACGAGACGGAGATAAGATGTCCGTGTCGAAGATGCAAGCTGAATATCCTTATTGCGGACCCGGATTCCGGGCAGGTGCGGGACCACCTGCTCTTGCGTGGTTTCATGGATGGCTATCGGTGGCAAGGTGATGAAGATGATTACGAAGTCGTCCATGGGGGCCGGGCAAGAAATGAGGAAGGGCAGCAAGACAACCATCGCGGCTCGGGCGGGCGAGAAGACGAAGAATCCCCAGGAGATGATCACGACGGTGATGTTGTACACAGTCATCATGTAGAAGATGCAGGACATGATGATGTTGCCGGCGGAGCAGACGACGCTGGACCATCGTTGGGCTGGGTGCAGGACCCTCATATTCAAGAGCTGCTTCTCAAGCAGACGGATAATGCAAGAGCTGCCGCCCGAGAGAAAGCCAAGATGGATCAACTTGAGTTAGACGCGGTTACTCCATTGTATGAAGGATGCAGGCCCGAGGATACCCGCCTGAAAGTAACGCTCATGGCTCTGGAGATGAAGGTAAAACACAAAATGACCGACGCATGCTTCGATGAGAACATGTCATTCTGGCACGAACGTCTTCCCAAGGGGAACAAGTGCCCGACCAGTTTGGAGGAGGCGAAGAAAATCGTGTGTCCTCTGGATTTACCGCACGTGAAATACCATGTGTGCATGAACAATTGCATCATTTATCGGGACGAGCACGCGGAGTCTACCATATGTCCGGTGTGCGGTGTCACTCGATACAAGAAGAGGAAGAAAGCTCCTCGAAAAGTGGTGTGGTACTTTCCGATCACTCCTCGTCTGCACCGGTATTTCGCGGACCCTAAGGTAGCAAAGCTCCTGCGCTGGCACGCGGATAGGGAGGAGAAGAAGCGAGAAGATGACGCAAATGATTCGGAGATAGATAAAAAAGACAAGATGCTGAGTCACCCTAAGGATGCGAGCCAGTGGCAAGCGTTGAACTTCGAATACCCAGAATTTGGGAACGATCCAAGGAACATCATGCTGGGCGCGAGCACCGATGGAGTCAATCCGTTTGGCAGCCAGAGAAGCACACATAGCACCTGGCCTGTGCTTGTGTGGATGTACAACCTTCCCCCCTGGTTGTGCATGAAGAGGAAGTACATTCACATGAGTATGCTAATTGAAAGGCCGAAACAACCAGGGAACGACATCAATCTGTATCTGGGGCTGCTGAAAGAGGAGCTTGACACGCTGTGGAAAACGCCAGCCAATACGTGGGACGCTGCAGAGAAAGAATATTTCCCTATGAGAGCCGCACTGCTCACGACGGTGCACGACTATCTCGGTTACGGATATCTTGCGGGGCAGGTAGTCCACAGATTTTCTGGATGCGTAAGGTGCATGGATGACACAACGTATCGCCAGCTAGATAGAGATCCCGGGTCTTCGAAAACCGTGTTCATGGGACATCGAAGGTGGCTTCGCGATGATGACCCGTGGAGGAAACGCAAGGATCTGTTCGATGGTGAAACCGAACCCCGAAAATGCCCGTGTATGAGGAGCGGCGAGGAAATAGACAAGCTGTTGAAAAATTGGAAAGACTGCCCACTGCCGGGAAAGAAGCAAAAGGCGCCAGAGCCGGGAAAGAAGCGAAAGGCGCCAGAGCCGCTGCTGAAGGTATGGAAAACGAGGTCTGTTTTCTGGGACTTGCCGTACTGGAAGATCCACCGTGTGCCTCACAGCCTTGTTGTCATGCATATCACGAAGAACGTGTGCGAGAGTATGCTTGGTACCCTGCTCAACTTGCCAGAGAGGACCAAAGATGGGCCGAAAGCAAGGGCAGACTTGAAATCAATGGGCATCAGGCAGGAGCTTCACGCTATATATGATGATGATGATGATGATGATGATGATGATGAGGCGAAGCAGGACACAGAAAGTCGTCGCAAAGGCAAAAAGGCCAAGAAGACCAGAAATGACTACCCTCCCGCGTGCTTCACTCTAAGTCAGGAGGGGATCGAGTAGTTTTTCACCTGCCTCCTAGGAGTAAAACTTCCTTACGGTTACGCGGGGAAGATAAGCAGATACCTAGACCCAGCGAAGCAGAAGTTCAGCGGGATGAAGTCTCACGACTGTCACGTGCTGATGACGCAGATACTTCCAGTTGCAATCCGTGGGATCATGGACGCGCACGTCCGTGAAACGCTATTTGGCCTATGCAACTTCTTCGATGTCATCTCTCGGAAGTCGATTGGCGTGAGGCAACTCAGAAGGCTACAGGAAGAGATCGTGGTGATACTATGCGAGCTTGAGATGTACTTCCCGCCCGCATTCTTCGACGTTATGGTGCATCTGCTGGTCCATATAGTGGAGGATATCATCCAACTCGGGCCGACGTTCCTGCACAACATGATGCCATTCGAAAGGATGAATGGTGTCATCAAAGGATACGTTCGCAACATGTCACGTCCAGAAGGAAGCATAGCCACGGGCTTTCTGACCGAAGAGTGCATCTCCTACTGCATGAATTATCTAGGCATCAAGAACCCCGTTGGTCTGCCCGTCAACAGGCACCTCAGCAGGCTCGCTGGATGGGGTCACCGTGAGGGTCGCCGCGAAATGCATGTCGACTTCGAGGGTCGACTCGTCGACTTTGAAAGAGCAAACCTAGTCGCGCTACAACACATAGACGTGGTCGATCCTTGGGTGGTAGAGCACAAAACCTTTATTAAGAAGACGTACAATGACCGAGGCCAACAGAGGACGGACAGAGATATACTCAAAGAGCACAACTCATGTTTCATGCGTTGGTTCAAGCAGAAGCTTCTGTTGTACCCTTTACATGAGGATTCTTCCGCGGAAGAACAACTCATATTCGCCTTGTCACAGGGCGCCGAGCACAACCTGATGACCTATGAGGCGTATGATATCAATGGCTACACATTCTACACCGAGGCCAAGGACATGAAGAGCGATGGTTATCAGAACTCCGGGGTAACGATGGAATCCTACACCGGTAACGACAAGGACAGATACTATGGAAGGATCGAGGAGATCTGGGAGCTGAGCTATGCTGGAGAGAAGGTCCCGATGTTCCGTGTCAGATGGGCCAAGAACGTCATAAAAGAAGACCGGTATTTCATCACCATGGTTATACCCGAAGCCAAATCCAAGACCGCGGGCGCAAACGTCACCGCGAAAAATGAGCCATGGGTACTGGCTTCCCAAGTGGACCAATGCTTCTTCATTACCGACCCGCCAAAGCCCAGTCGTGTTGTCGTGAGGAGAGGCAAAAGGAAGATCATCGGAATGGATGGAGTAGCCAATGAGCAAGACTTCGACAAGTACGGCGACCCGAGGATCGAACATGACAACGATGATGAAGTAGCAGCATACACCACAAGAAGAAGCAGGACCACCCTACTTAAAGGACGTCCTTTCCACAGAAGAACTCCATTTGCGAAAAAGAAGGGCAAGAAGATTGTGAACAGATAGCTAGCTAAGATCGATTGTATTTAAATCGTAGCCTTCATTTCTCGATTGTATTTCATGGGTACTTTTTGAACTATCATGAATATTTTTAAATTTCATGGACACTCGATCTCGATCCCCCTCCATCTCGATCGCTATCCCACCTCGCCAGATCCGGTCCCCCTCGCCGCCGAGCACCCCCAGTCCACCGGCCGCCGCCGCCGACCCCCCGCACCCTCGATTCCCCTACTCAACCGCCGCCGCCGACCCCTCGCACCCCGCGCACCGTCTTATAAAAAAAATAAGTATCAAACAGCTTTTTAAATGCTACTGTCTTATAAAAAATATTACTGTTATTATTTAAACAAGTTTGAACATATTTAAATACAAATAAGTATCAAACAGCTTTTTAAATGCTAAAAAAAAATTTGTGGAGCCTGGGAGTTGAACCCAGGACCTCCTGGTGTGAGAACTAGCTGTTGACCAATCGAGCTATTAGAGGGGACTTGATGTGGATCAGTTCTGGTGGTACATAACTTGTTGGCTCGAGTTGAAATAAAAAAATACTAATGGCGCACCACGGTGAGGTGCGCCATTAGTATGGATGTACTTATGGCGCACCGAGGGGTGGTGCGCCATTAGTATTGTGCCCGATCCCCCCTTCCTTCTCCCCCTTCGCCCGATCCCCCCTTCCCTCTCCCCCTCACCAGTTCCCTCTCCCTCGATCCACCGCCGCCGCCGCTGCTGCCCTGACCCACTGCGCCGCAGCCGCCCACGCGCCCCCGCCGCCTCCCTCTCCCCTTCCTCCCCCTCGAGCCCGCGCCGTCCGCCCAAACCTAACCCGACGCCGTCTGCCC
>NC_057801.1:175737342-175764397 GCF_018294505.1 Triticum aestivum
CTTTTAGTTTCAAGTACTATGAATTACGTGGAGTTTGTGGTAAACATGTTTGTACCCATAATGTGGTCACAAGCTTCACAAGTGTGTCCTTGTAAATTTTTTCAAGGCATCTTGAAAGTTGTAGCAAAGATTGAGTAAAATGGAATTCTAAACATGTATCCGTGCTTCTGACAAGAATTCTAAATCTGATGCATTTACTAGCAAGAATTGTGAATTGTCATCTTTGTATTGCAGAAGCTTTTAAATTCTTTAGCATGAGTTTCTTCAAGTTTGGTTGTTCCTGCTGCATATGCCCAGCTAATAGCATGATTTAGCTCTTTGAAACTCGTCGTGCGTGTGTGCACGCGCCGCTGTAAGGTTGCAAAGCTTTGGTCCGGATGCTGCTCCGGGACAGATCACCTGAAGCAAAACAATGCACCATATTGCTCAAAGATCAATGTGGAAATGGAATCATAATTCTGAGCTATTTTTGTAGAGACACTGATAAGATGATTCAAACTGCAATGCTTTGATACTGAAAATAGTTAGAACATCTCTGTTTGTGCCAAAAAATAACCCCTTTCTCCTGAAACGTTGATTAATTTCCGTTTCGGTTGAGAAATGGGGCACTCCTAGGTCAAGAAAATTAGCAAAGGTCATGCCCAATTTTCTTGACCTAGAAGGTGCCCGATTCTCAACCGAAATAAAAATTAATTTGCTTTAGTGGTTGGATTAGTTTAGTATTTTATTCACACACCCACCCACATAATATTCAACACAATGAAAAAATAGTACAAATCATGGTGTAGTAAAAAGTAATTACAGATACACTATCCTGGTGTAGCAATGTTCTGTGTCAGTACAACCACTGCTCTAGCAATTTGACATGGTTAGCTGGTCTGCCTTCAGATTTCTTTGGGTCTGCGAACTTTACGCCTTTTACAGAATAAATACAGCAAGTTTACATACAGGAAACCATAGAGCAAACAACATCATCCAGCTCTTGACTGACAAAACACTGCAGCTATTCCAGTAGAATTGTAATGTAGAAGTGTTGAGTTTTTCAGAAACTCAATAGTTGCTAGGGGCGCAAGACTATCGACCGCATGTGGTGCTATTTTCATATGCAAACACAGTATCACCATCTATGGTGTAATATGTTTCAGCTATAGATTGAAAAAGCAATAACAGGGTACCCTTTCTAGGCTGAAAGAATGTTAAAACCCAACCAATTTCACCCATATAGCAAATTCAATCTTTATATGATGTGAACCGAACAAAACATTGCAAATAGACCAAAAAAGCATACATACATGTTAAGTAGTCTAAAGTACATAGAAAATATGTAAATAAAAGTTGATGAAATCCTGAATCCCTGAAAGAGTTACAATTGAAGGGCACCAGGATAGTGCAGTTCTGTAGAAATAATCCTGAATCCCTGAAAGAGTTACAACTGAAGGGCACCAGGATTAGTTCTGCGGTGTAGTAAAAAGTAATTACAGATACACTCACCCACATAAGTATTCAGCACAATGAAAAAATAGTACAAATTAAGGAAAGGCAATACCATTTTAGACGCTTGTCTTCTAAAAAGAAGAGTGAACTTTCTAGACACACCCCTCAAGAACAAGGTTACCCTGAGAACGTGGACTTGGACCTTAGCAACAACACACTAACAGGTTCTATCCCAAAACACCTAGGCAATATCACAAACATCTCTCAATTGTTCCTTGACAATAACCAACTTTTTGGCGACATTCCTCGAGAATTAGGTTATTTGGTCAACTTAGAGATCTTGTTCCTTGACAATAACCAACTTTTTGACCAAACTTTGTTTCTATTTAGAGAGAAACATGGCCCACAACGATGAGGCCGGGGGTTCGGGCGGCAAGGCATTCTGGGAGCTGTCCCAGGAGATGGAGGAACAACCTCACTTGTATGAGGCCGCCGCCTTCCCCACCGATCCTGAGACCACTGATGGTGCCGCCGAGGATGACCACACTGATGCCACCACTGATGGTGCCGCCGAGGATGCCACCACTGATGATGGCGGCGCCCGCACAGATGGCAGCCAACCGAAGAGGCAACGGAAGGACCGGCGCCCGATCGTGCTCCTCACCCTCAAGGAGGAAGTTACTGAAGTGGACTCCAACGGGAATCCAACAGCGCCCGAACGAATAGTCAAGGGGTACTCGCTTCAGCTCGGGTGCATTGTCCGGAGCACCGTCTCGATCAACACTGAGAACCTGAGGCATCCTGACCGAGGGAATTTGCGCCACCTCCTCTTCACGAAGCTGCACGAACGATACAAGTTCCCCACTGAATTTGCAAACACAAGCCTCAAAGGGAATAAAGTGAACAATGCTGCCCTCATGAAGATGAGGAAGGCCCTGTCTACTTGGAAAAGCAATGTGAAGAAAATGATCGAGAAAGGTGAGAGTTATCAGAAGATCAAGGAGAAAAATCCTTCGATCACCGAAGATGACTACAACGACTTCAAGATCAATTGCTCGAGCACCGCAAGCTCCCAATCAAGTGAGTGGGGGAAACAAATGCGGGAGCTGAACATAGGGGAACACACACTCGGTCCCGGCGGTTACAGAGTGGCGGAGCCTATATGGGACAAGGAGGAGGCGGACCGCGCCGAGCAAGGCCTACCGCCCCTCTTCGAGAAATACATCGGTAACAAGCAGACCAGGAACTTTGTCAGGGCCCGGTACAAGAAGGACCCGAAAACAAAGGAGCTTACCACGGATCCGAAGACCAGGCAGCTTGAGCTTGTTCTGGTAAGGAATACACCCCCGCGTAATTAGCTCCGTATGGTTGCATTCTAATTAATGAAGCCAAATTTCTAAATGGTTCACATTCCTTCCGTAGGCGACTGAAAGCAGTAGCGCGGGGTCGACTAAGAGCAACCCTTGGGACACCACTCTAAATAGGGCGTTGAATGTAATGAAGAACAAGGATAAGCTCAGTAAGCCGACGTCAGTTGGTCGTGTGGCCGGCAAAGGCTTGTCGACAAAATGGGGGTCATACTATACCGCTGGTGTGCGGAAGGAGAAAAAGACCAGCTCGGAAAGCCAGGCGCGAGAGGTTCAAGAACTCAAGGCACAGCTAGCGCGGATTCCGGAGATTGTCCAAGAGCAAGTGGAACAACGACTTGGAGCGACGATCACCGCCATTGTGCCTACCTTGATCTCGGGGTTGAGTGCGTGGATTGCGGGTGGCCAACAGGGGCCGCCCCCAATTCCTAGCTTCACGGCCAGCAACTCGCATAATGCGATAGTGGGGCCATTGGTGCCTCCGGCGGAGGCGGCATTGGTGTCTCCGATGCCTGCACGGGAGCTTAATGCACCCGGGTGTACGCCGACCGGCACCTCTGCAGCAAGCGGCCCCTTCGTCAATTGCACGCCCGCCGTTGGCGGTGCGTCGACATTAGCCGAGCTCGACGCCATCATCACGGTAACTAATTAAGCCTCTCTCGGCCGAGGACTTCATCTCCTTGCCTTTGACTGGGCATCCCTGACGCCCTACATGTTTTCGCAGGGCACCGCCAACGTTCCGTGCACTCTCCTCCACTTCGTGAACAATGAGTTGGTTGATGTCGCCAAGGGCAAAATCGTTCAACCGGGCAACCCCTTGTTCCACGGTACCCAGATGCCACCCAACTTGTTTAGGGTTCAACTGGTTCGGGTGCTGCCAGGCTGCGACGACTTGTTACCTCCGATTCGACCCGTCGGGGCCGATGATGATGACGTGATGACCCTCAACACCTGCCTGAGCTGGCCCCTGGTTTGGCCGAAGAGCCAGATTCGTTTGGGGGCGGGGGACACCACCCCAAAGACAACACCGCCAGTCGTGCCGGCGCCAAGTAGGCCCCATGGCAAGACCGCCGTAACGGTGCCGGACATCCCTATGCCACTGGATCCAAACATGCATATGGCACAGGATCAGAACGACGACGACGATGATACATTTGGCAACGTCGATCAGTACTTTGACAATCATGGGTACGATGGCGACTTCATGGGGCCTCCTTCTCAAGAACCAAACCCAACAAAAGACGTGTGCGATCTAGCTGGTACCGCGGAGAAGCCAAGTTGCAACAGGCGCCGTCTGGCGTTCAGCTCTCAGGAGACGCTCCAGCTGCCGACTTCACCGAGCCTCAGATAGGCGAGGTGCAAAATATTATCAGCCCCAACACACTCAAGAAGGCGGTCTGTGAGCAGAACTCGGTCCCATTACAGGAGAAGAAGAAGGCACACAAAAGAAAGACTAAGAAGGGTGCGAGCCAGCCGGCACCGAGTACGATCCGTGCTCAGGACGGGCCACCTTCACCGCAGGATATCTCGAGGAGGGTGCATGTGGCAGGTAGGGCGATGCTACCGACAAATATGCTCAATGCTGCAACCGGTGCTATGCGGAGTCTGCATGACAGTGTTCTTTCTTTGGAGAAGTGGCGTCTCAGAGAGAAGGATGTGGCATACCCGGTTTTCGCGGCCAAGGTGCCAGAGGGCAAGGGCTTTGTGGATAACTCCATCGGGCGTATGATCGTCCTGCGTTTTGATGACATCCACGCTATGTTGAACCTTCATCCACTGCACTACACCTTCGTTCGGCTATTTTCGCTGAGTACGGAGATGCGGATCATTCGCGACAAGACCCCAGACATCGTGATAGTCGACCCCTTCTACATGCGTGCCAAGATCTTGGGCAGCGCTGGGGACCGGCAAGTCGCGAGTTCTTACCTCGAAGGCGTCATTCTGGCAAACCAAGATAAGGATAACTTCCTCGTGCCTTACTTTCCCGAGTAAGTCCTCCCCTCAACCGGCCCGTAACATATCAATTCTTACATTTCGATCGTTTTTCTTTTAACATTCCGTGTTTTCTGCAGTGACACACGTTGCACGCTCATCCTCCTAAGCCCCAAATATTCCATGGCCACGTATTTCGACCCGGACCATCAGTCGAACGTAGACTACACAAATGTCAAGAAGGTTCTTGATGATGTTCGCCCCGGCTACGCCAAATCTGGAGGCACCTTCACCAAGCCTATTCGTAAGTACGGCAAGCATGTGTTCTCCCACAATACGATGTTCTGCGGAGGCAAGCAGCCGCCTGGCGGTCAGAAGGGTGCCTACTACGCCATCCATCACATGCGGGCGATCGTACGAGACCATCATCAACTTCTGCTACCGAGTAAACTCAAAGATTGGGCAAAGAGCGTGTCGGCAATCCAGGACGCGGACCTCCGACAAGAATTCTTTCGCATCCAGTCGAAGTTTGCGGAAATCGTCCATCAAGATGTCCTTCGTACCTCGGGGCAGTTCTACCTCAGCAATCAACCGTCCAACAGTGACATCGACACAATGCTACAAATGCAGGCTGACAACGACCGTTATTTCATGACTCCCACGATAGACGGCGGCTTCATCCACGCTCCGGTCCCTTGAGTCGAGTCGAAAGCGGTGATGCTGTGTCTAGTTCTGAAACATCGATTGGCTCATGTTGTAATTAAACTTTAAGGAACTTGTAGTATGTCTCTTTGGTTTTGAGAGTCATTCAACTTAGATGTAATCGATGCTATTAATGTCTTGCTTTTCTCTTCTGATCGTTCTGTTGCATACTTATATATTTCTTATGTATTGTCTGTGAATTGGTACTAACGTTTTGTTTGGCTAGTGCATAGCAATGCCGACGTATGTCGTGTACAAGGGTAAGGTTCCCGGAGTCTACGATGACTGGGAGGAGTGTCGGAGACAGGTTCACCGATTCAGCGGTAACAGTTACAAAGGGTACACCACTAGGGCCGAGGCCGAATCTAGATACGCCCGCTATCTAGCGGGAGAGGGGAGGGAGCGTTGGAGGAACCGGATGAAGACGAGTTTCATCGTGATGATGCTCATCGTGATGACCGCAGCTCTCTTCTATGTGATGGTAGTTTAGATGATCGATATCGACTTGTAATGTGAAGACAAACTCGCTACTCGTGGTCTCGAGACTTGTAATATTATGTTCTATCTTTGTTCAGTCTTTTCAATTCGGGGACTAATATGATGAATTGTATTCGAGACTAATATGATGAATTGTATTCAAAGACTAATCTTCTATTGTATTCGATGAATCTGTTGTTGATGTGTGCTGTCTATATTTTGTCAAATTATACATTTTGTAACCTGTGCAAAAAACAGAAAATAAAAAATAAAAAAATCTAATATTCATACTAATGGCGCATCAAATGACAGTGCGCCATTAGTATGACAAAGCATACTAATGGCGCATCACAGGACAGTGCGCCATTAGTATGCCGCGGTTACTAATGGCGCATCACGTCATAGTGCGCCATTAGTATGCCAAAGCACCTGGGTATACATGGCCCCTGGGAGGCATACTAATGGTGCACCCTGGCCTATACTAATGGCGCACCAGTGGTGCACCATTAGTATACCAGATACTAATGGCGCACCAGTGGTGCGCCATTAGTAAAAATTACTAATGGCGTGCTACTAATGCCGCACCACTGATGCGCCATTAATGGCCATATTAGGTGCGCCATTAGTAGGGGTTTTTCTAGTAGTGCTTCCTTTCCCCTTAAGCTTTGCTAGTCTTGATACCCATGGTAATGGGATTGCAGAGTCCTCGTGGCTCACAGATTACTACAACAACAGTTGCAGGTATAGGTTATGCGATGATCATGACGCGAGAGCGATGTTTGCTTGTTTTGGAGTTCTTCTTCCGCTTCTTCTTCGATCAGGGGATAGGTTCCAGGTCGGCAGCCTGGGCTAGTAGGGTGGATGTCGTTTGAGTTTCTGTTTGTGTTTCATCCGTAGTCGGATGGTGCTCTTATGTATAATGATGTTGTATTCGTGTGGCATCGTATGCCTTATGTATGTATCCCTATCTATTATGTAATTATTGACGTAATGATATCCACCTTGCAAAATCGTCTTCAAGATGTGCTTCTATCCTTGGTGGGACCTTCGAGTTCCTTTAGGATAGGGTCGCATCTTGGGCGTGACAAGTTGGTATCAGAGCCTCGACCGACCATAGGAGCCCCCTTGATTGTTGGCCGTTGTTGAGTCTAGAAAAAAAACTATTTTGAGTCTTAGGATTATATGTATCGGAGAGTAGGATTCTTTTTACTCCTTAGCCCCTTCGTCGCTCTGGTGAGGTGTCCTGACGTAGATGTTTTGTCTTTCCTCTCCTCAAATTTCACTAATTTTTTTTAGGATCACGCGGGTATCTTGGAATCGTTCCGATATTCTTATGACGAGAACATTGTTCTTGGTGCCTCCTGACATTTAGGGGTTGTGGCAGTGTCCTGGGGAGTTGAGCTCCGAGGTGTTGTCGTCATAATTTTATCGTTGCAGTTCTGGAATACCTGAGTTTTGCTGACATCGAAAATCTCTTTTATGCAGTTGTTGGTGAGATAACCTCGACGTCACCCAGTACTGGGGAGTTCGGGAGTATTGCCATAGCTCGTATAATGGATGCTTTTCGAAGGTTGAGGTACATGATTTCCGGAGTTTTCTTGGTTATGTGTTGACGGATGGATACATCTGGATGTAGGGATTGTTAGTTTGGGTGAGATATATTGCTTCCCCTGTATCCCCAACACCATATTGCATAACCAGAAAGTTTCAGGAATTTATAGGTGGGAATTCCAGTAGCTCCTAGAATATCTTTCCGACAAATGCATGATATGGGATTGGGTAAATCTCTATCATATGTATTTGTTCCGGCTTATTCTGCAAGCCAAATCCTTTGTTTTGTTTTATTTGTGGTATTCGAGTTGCTTCGAAGTCAAATGTTGAATCCATACCTTTTCCTAAATGGTGTTCTCATATTTCTATGTGAATACTAATCCTTCTTGATCATTGAGGTTGTCATGTTAATTCTTTTCCAGCCGGCGTGTTTCTCTTCAAGTGCATCCGATCATTCCAATATTTGCGAGATCAATTCTAAGTTTTCTCAATGGTGTTTGTTTCATCCATCCCAAGTTGTCTTTGTTTTTTCCCGCCCTCCCACCCTTTTCTTCAAGGACTCAGATTTCTTAATCAAGTATCCTTTTTATTGATGGGAAGTCTCTTCACTCTTTTCAATCAATGTTCTGATCCGGTGATCCCTCGTGAAGATGCTCACGAGCTTCTAGTCTATCATCCTCCATTCTTTTTTGCTTCTCCGGTGGATCCAATTCAAGCTTTCGATATTCATCATATTCCTTTCCTCGTTTCTAATGCTTTCTCATGTCGGTGCACCTCTTAATTGTTCACCTCTATTTATTCTTACCTGGAGTGCTTAAGATTATCTCAGAAGATTCAAGTTTCTATTCTTAATCCTTTCTAGCTATTTCGAGGTTGTTATCTCATTCAAGCTATTTAATTCTACCGGTGCAATCTCTATTTCAAGCAATCCTTCAACGATGTTTCTTTCGAGTGGGCCCTAACCCACAGGTCTTTTCCCAGGATCTTACCTAACTCTTCTAATTATTCCGGAGCCATTCCTAATTCTTTTCGAAGTTTGACGTAAGAATGAATTTCATCAGTCAGATGTTTTCCAAGATCGGTTTCAAATTATTTTTCCTTGTTGGCTCAACCTCTTTGTTTTTCATTCTCCCGGAGTATCTCCACAATTCAGGGTGGTTCCCATCATCATTCTCAACATTTGAAGACCGAAGAAGAGTTCCTCTTAAATCCTTACCAGTTCTTCCAAAGATTCATGGTTCTAGCTTCATGCCATCCTCATAATTGTTTTTGATTGTGACAATTCTTTTCTTACCATCCGGAGCATTTCATGAGTTGTTTCCATTTCTTTCCTCCGAAGGTCATCATGTCATAATTCTTCATTCTCAGCGTGTAGCTATCATTCTCCAAATCTTAACGGTGCATCGTTCAAATACCCTCTAATCAGTTCATGATCTCTTTGTTCTCATGTATTTAAACCCCCTCAAGTATCTTCATTCGTTTTCCAATTCTTCCCGGTGAATTGTGCCTTTGCTACTTTCATTTTGAATTCTTACGGTGGTTCGTTCAAGATTTCACTTCCTTCGTTATCATATCAAATATTCGTTGTTCCCAAATCCCACCGGTGGTTCCATCAATACCTTCTGAAGTTTAAGCTATATCCCTCTTAATCCTTTCTACGAGAATAAGTAGTATGCCAAATCCGTTGCTTGTCATCAATTTAAATTGGTGAAGGATAGGCATAACGTAATTCTTATTATTGTTTCATCCAAGTGATTAATTGTTTCCTTTGGAGTTTGTTCTTCAGGAATAAATTCTCGGTTCTAAGATCATCTTTTCTTTTCGGAGTTCCAAGTTCTCTCGGTTATATCATCGTGAAGCTCCATCTAAATCATGGCAAGGCTTCACCTTGTGTTTTCAACTTCTCTTTCTTTTTATCATCCTTATATTACCGGAGTTCTTCATGGAGGTTCTACATGGTGGTTCGTCAAGGATTCTTTTCATTCTTCAATAGTTCTTCAAGATTTCTCTTGAAGTTAAGATCAGCCAAGCTATACTCAAAATTAAACATGGTGCTCAACACATGTTTTGTTTTGAGGAGTTCAAGCATTCTTCTTCGTGCATCCCGAAGTGCAATTCTTTCTACCTTATCTTTTGGGGTGGTGTTATGTCACTCTTGACAATTTCCTTCATGTTTCATGATTCATATGTTGTCAAGAATGAGGTAGTTTAAATCCATCAATCTTTTGTTGGAGTTATATTGGGTTATATCTCACCTACAGCCTTCCCTAAGGAATGTAGCTATTTGTGGTGCTTATCAATGATCCAATTTTCTCCTTCTCATCTCGGTGAAGAAGTTTTTCATCTCTTTGGTGCTCTCAATCTATTCAATGGTTTCCATTAGTGGCCGGTTGTCACCTCATAGTCTCGAGATGTTTTCCATAAGCCCACAACAAGCTTGTGCTTCTCGTTGTTGATTTTCCAACAAGTCCGTTCGATTCTTCTTTGCAAGGATGCTTTCCAAGTTCACTTGTGGCAAAAGTTGTCATTTTCTTCTCCGTCCCTTTATCCCACCGATCTAACTTCTATTCTTTCGTTATGGAGGCATTGCGATGTTGTTCTCTTCACCCATCACCTCGTTTTTTGAGGATCGTGTTCTTTTCTTGCTTATCCATTTAACCGGAGTGTTGTATCATCTCTTCAATATCTTTTCATCTCATCAAGTTTTCTTCTCTTTTCTACTGGAGTGCTGTCCAAATTCTGCCATTCTTGTTCCTTGGCTATCTCATTATACCGATGTGGTCATTTTCTTTTCGTTCATGAAGCTCTTATTTTCCATGTCTTTCAACCTTCAAATTCTCGTAATACTCCTGGTTCCTCTTTTCTACTGTATTGTTTGCAATCTCGTTCATCTCTGTTGTACTCTTTCTTTTAAATTGCTCAACTTCTCAAGGTTCTTTGGTTTCACTCATTGGTCGAAGAAGCAACTTAGTTTTACCTCTTATCTACCTCTTCCGTTTCTCTCCGGTGCCATCCTAGATCTCGAGACGAGATCCTCTCATAGTGGTGGAGTGTTGTAACGCCCCGGATACAACTTTCCATATTCGTAACTCCAACTCTTGCCTTTTCCGGAGATGCGATATGATATTTCCTTCGTGGTTGGGTTTTTGTATTTTGTTTTGCATTTTGTTCTTGGCGTGCATCTCATCTCATAGCATCATGCGCATTGCATTTGCATGTTTTCATAAAAACTCGTAGACGCTCGCAGTTGCCCTTTCTCACTTTGCCTCCGTTGTCATTTTGTCAGACCCTTGTCCTCGTTGACCTCTCTTGACCCCTCTCGCGCGTGTCCGAAACCTTTCCCGAACCCGACCCGAGCAGTCGTCACCGTTGGATCCGGATCATCCCCCAACATCCCTAAAACATCCCTGTTTTCTCATTTGGACTCCCTATCTATTTTTTTCTCGACCGTTCGATTTTAATCGGAGGGTCCGTTTTGCCCCTAAGCTAGTCCACCTAGCTACTTAAACAACCTAACCCTAGCCCCTACCTGTCCAATCCATCCTTTCCCATCGCGCCGCCGCCACCCACTCACCATCTCCATCGGGATCCTCCCTAATCCACCTCTCCGCCTGACCACCTCCCTCGTTTTCAGCATCGAGCCAACCACCTGCCTCCTCGTCGTTGTCCAGCAGCAACACCGAGCAACTGGCGAACAGCAACTGCAGCCCCGCCGGCGGCTGACCGAACCAGCATCCCTCGCCAAGCCTCCTGCCCCAGGGATGCGAGCTGCCTCCCGAGCTCGTCCTCCTGTAAATCCCCTCGATCCCCTGTTCATACGCAAGCTTCCCCCTCCATGGCGCCGTCGCCACCGGCTAACCACCACCACCAGGCTGCACCTCTCCTTCCCTTCTCCCCCTACTACTTTCTCTCCTTCCCCTTCGATCTCTCTCACGATCTCTCCTCTCTGTTTCTCTAAACAGGAGCTCACCACCGATCGGAGCCGATGGAGCTGAGCCACCGTCGTCCTGCTCGACCCCACCGTCCAGATCCGTTCCGCGCCGACCCATTCCGCCATCGCCCGTTCGTCCCACCGGATCCGCGAAGCCGCCCGTTCGGGACCCTGTCTGCCTCCCCTGCATCACGCCCCATCGCCTGGAGCCGCCTCCGCTTTGATTCGGCAGGGAACGGAACCCCGACGACCTCCACCGCATGGATCCGTGCCTCCCATGCCGCCAGCTTTCGCGTCTGCATCCGCTACCCCACGCCGGCGTGCCGCCCTTCGCCATGGTCCTGCTGCTACTTGTGTTCTTCAGAAACGAGAGCAACATCTCGCTCGTTCCGAGCGCGTTGACCACGCCCTGCCTCGCTTCGATCTGCCTCCGAGGCCCAGTGCTGCGCCAAGCCAACCTCCCCAATCCGGCCTGCTTCAGCCTCCTCCACCGACCGGCCCATGAGGCCTGGTGAGCAGCCCCCGCCCCCTTGTGCACTGTTGGGCCAGCCTGCAGTTTGGGCCCGATGCGTGTTTTTTCCTTCTGCGATTTTAGCTATTATCCAGGTTTTACAGATTTGCAGAAAACCCTCAAACATCATGCATTTAATAACTCACAAATGGTGCATCGGATTAAAATGATTTAAACATGTAAAATGCTTAGTTTTCCATCTAGTTTCATAATATGCTGTTTCATCCATGTTCAAAATGTTTAAAATGTTGTTTGTTTAAATTTGCTCAAATGCCATGTTAAAATGATTTATTTCATAACTAAATAACCGTAGCTTGGTTTTAAATAAACTTTATATGTAAATGGGGTGGAAAGATGCCTAGTTTAACATGGTGCACTTTATTTTCCTGTTTAACAACAATAAAATATGTTTTACGGCAGAACAGTACCAAATTCATAAATTGCATATGAGGATTTTCCGGAAATGTTGTTTGTTGTTCCGGCCTCATTTAAACTTGCCTAAATAGTTAGTTTACTTTTGTTACACCCCTTGCCATATTTAACAACATTTAACATTGTTGTGTACCTAAACGAGAGCGAACTAAATAACTCGGATGTGGTGTTTCGTCAATATGCAAATCGTTGCATATTGAGCTTCACTTAACTTGTAGAATTGTTTGTTGCACTTTGCCATGCCATGCCTCTTTAAACCGGACATGCATCATATTTGTTTGTGCATCATGCCATGTTTATGCTTGTGTGTTTATCATGTTGTTTGTTTCTTTCCGGTGTTGCTTCTTAGTTCCGGTTATGTTGCGATTGTGAGGATTTGTTCGACTACCCCCGTTCACCTTCTTCACGGACTCGTTCTTCTTCGTAGCAGGATTTCAGGCAAGATGACCGCTACCCTGGATCTCACTACTATCATTGCTATGCTAGTTGCTTCATTTTGTCGCTATGCTACGCTTCCTATCGCTTGTTCTTCAAGCCTCCCCAAATTGCCATGAACCTCTAACCTTTGACACCCTTCCTAGCAAACCGTTGTTTGGCTATGTTACCGCTTTGCTCAGCCCCTCTTATAGCGTTGTTAGTTGCAGGTGAAGTTGAAGATTGCTCCATGCTGGACAGGATTTTGTTGGAATATCACAATATCTCTTATATTACTAATGCATCTATATATTTGGTAAAGGGTGGAAGGCTCGGCCTTATGCCTTGTGTTTTGTTCCACTCTTGCCGCCCTAGTTTCCGTCATACCGGTATTATGTTCCCGGATTTTGCGTTCCTTACGCGGTTGGGTGATTTATGGGACCCCCTTGACAGTTCGCTTTGAATAAAACTCCTCCAACAAGGCCCAACCTTGGTTTTACCATTTGCCTCACCACCACCTACTTTTCCCTTCGGAGTCGCTCTCTCGAGGGTCATCTTTATTTTAGCCCCCCCGGGCCAATGCTTGTCTAAGTGTTGGTCCAAACTAGAGCACCGTGCGGGACCATCCCTTGGCCCCTTTGGTTACGTCGGTACCTGTACGCTTAGCTTATCCGATGTTGCCCTGAGAATGAGATATGTGCAGCTCCTATCGGGATGTCGGCGCATCGGGCGGTCTTGCTGGTCTTGTTTTACCATTATCGAAATGTCTTGTAAACCAGGATTCCGAGACTGATCGGGTCTTCCTGGGAGAAGGTATATCCTTCGTTGATCGCGAGAGCTTATCATGGGCTAAGTTGGGACACCCCTGCAGGGTTATAAACTTTCGAGAGCCGTGCCAGCGGTTATGTGGCAGATGGGAATTTGTTAATGTCCGGTTGTAGATAACTTGACACCAGATCCGAATTAAAACGCATCAATCGCGTGTGTAGCCGTGATGGTCTCTTCTCGGCGGAGTCCGGGAAGTGAACATGGTCTTCGGGTTATGTTTGACGTAAGTAGGAGTCAGGATCACTTCTTGATCATTGCTAGCTTCACGACCGTTCCTTTGTTTCTCTCCTCACTCTCATTTGCGTATGTTAGCCACCATATCATGCTTAGTCGCTGCTGCAACCTCACCACTTTACCCCTTCCTTTCCCTTTAAGCTTTGCTAGTCTTGATACCCATGGTTATGGGATTGCTGAGTCCTCGTGGCTCACAGATTACTACAACAACAGTTGCAGGTACAGGTTATGTGATGATCATGACGCGAGAGCGATGTTTGCTTGTTTTGGAGTTCTTCTTCCGCTTCTTCTTCAATCAGGGGATAGGTTCCAGGTCGGCAGCCTGGGCTAGCAGGGTGGATGTCGTTTGAGTTTCTGTTTGTGTTTCATCCGTAGTCGGATGGTGCTCTTATGTATAATGATGTTGTATTCGTGTGGCATCGTATGCCTTATGTATGTATCCCTATCTATTATGTAATTGTTGATGTAATG
This sequence comes from Triticum aestivum, assembly GCF_018294505.1. NCBI lineage: Eukaryota > Viridiplantae > Streptophyta > Magnoliopsida > Poales > Poaceae > Triticum > Triticum aestivum. Next base: position 175,751,627 of record NC_057801.1, read on the forward strand.
ATATCCACCTTGCAAAATCATCTTTAAGATGCGCTTCTATCCTTGGTGGGACCTTCGAGTTCCTTTAGGATAGGGTCGCATCTTGGGCGTGACACCTTTCTTATAAAGGTGTGGGTCTTCCCAGAAGTAATGTCTTAAATCATAAAAGAACTTTTTCTTTTGCTGGTATGTGAAACTAGGTGGTATAAATTTAGCAAAAATGTAGTTAGCATAATCAGCATACCATGGAGCAGTATGAGAAGCATTAATGACTTCTAATTGTTCATCAGGTAAGCTATCATCAATATGTAGTGGGTCATCAAGAACATTCTCTAACCTAGAAAAGTTGTCTGCAACGGGGTTCTTAGCTCCCTTTCTATCAATAATATACAAATCAAATTCTTGGAGCAAGAAAACCCACCTAATAAGTCTAGGTTTAGCATCTTTCTTTTCCATAAGATGTTTAGTAGCAGCATGATCAGTGTGAATAGTAACTTTAGAATCAACAATATAAGGTCTGAAATTATCACATGCAAATAAAACCGCTAAGAATTCTTTTTTAGTAGTAGCATAATTTCTCTGGGCAGTATCAAGAGTTTTACTAGCATACTGGATAACATTAATTTTCTTATCAACTCTTTGCCCTAGAACAACACCTACATCATAATCACTAGCATCACACATAATTTCAAAGGGTAAGTTCAAATTAGGTGGCTGAACAATAGGCACAGTGATCAAAGCTTTCTTAAGTATTTCAAATGCTTCTACACAATCATCATCAAAGACAAAAGTAATATCTTTTTGCAATAAATTAGTCAGAGGCCTAGAGATTTTAGAAAAGTGCTTAGTGAACCTCCTATAAAAAATGGCATGACCAAGAAAACTTCTTATACCTTTAATGTCCTTGGGACATGACATCTTTTCAATAGCATCAACTTTAGCTTTATCAACTTCAATACCTCTTTCAGAAATTTTATGCCCCAAGACAATGCCTTCATTAACCATAAAGTGACACTTTTCCCAATTCAAGACGAGACTAGTGTCTTCACATCTCTGCAAAACTCGATCAAGGTTGCTCAAGCAATCATCAAAAGAGGATCCATAAACAGAGAAGTTATCCATAAATACCTCACAAATCTTTTCACAAAAGTCAGAGAATAGAGCCATCATGCATCTTTGAAAGGTAGCAGGTGCATTACATAAACCAGAAGGCATACATCTATAAGCAAAAGTACCGAAAGGGCAAGTAAAAGTAGTTTTTGATTGATCCTCCGCTGACACAGGTATTTGAGAGAAACCAGAATAACCATCTAGAAAGCAGAAATGTGTGTGTTTGGATAGTCTTTCTAGAGTTTGATCAATAAAAAGTAAAGGGTAATGATCTTTCTTAGTAGCTTTATTTCATTTACGGAAATCAATTACCATCCTATAACCTGTAATAATTCTTTGCAGGATCAATTCATCTTTATAATTAGGAACAACAGTAATACCTCCCTTCTCAGGGACGCAATGGACAGGATTTACCCAATCACTATCAGCAACGGGATAAATTATACCTGCCTCAAGGAGCTTTAGTATCTCCTTTCTTACCACTTCTTTCATCTTAGGATTTAACCGTCGTTGAGGGTCTCTAACTGGTTTGGAGCCTTTGTCCAATTTAATTTTATGTTGGCATAGAGTGGGACTAATGCCCTTAAGATCATCTAGAGTATATCCAATAGCAACACGGTGCTTCTTCAGAGTTTTCAATAATCTTTCCTCTTCCTACTCTGAAAGGTTAGCACTAATAATAACAGGATATATCTTCTTTTCATCAAGATAAGCATATTTGAGATTATCAGGTAATGGTTTGAGCTCAAACACGGGATCACCCTTGGGTGGAGGGGGATCCCCTAGGATTTCAACAGGCAAGTTGTGTTTCAGAATAGGACCCTGTTTAAGGAATAATTCATCTATTTCCCTTCTTTCATTCATAAACATATCATTTTCATGGTCTAGCAAATATTGTTCTAAAGGATCAGTAGGAGGCACGACAATAAAAGCAAGACAAATTATTTCATCTTTACTAGTCAATTCTTTATCACGGGGTTGTCTATGAAACTTAGCAAAATTAAATCATGTTTCATATCCCCCAAGCCAATTGAGACAACATCCTTTTCACAATCAATCTTAGCATTGACAGTATTCAAGAAGGATCTACCAAAAATAATGGGACAAAAGCTATCTTGTGGGGAACCAAGAACAAGAAAATCAGCAGAGTATTTAACTTTCCCACACAAGACTTCAACATCTCTAACAATCCCAACTGGTGTAATAGTATCTCTATTGGCAAGCTTAATTGTAACATCAATACCTTCTATTTCAGCAGGTGCAATATCATGCATAATTTCATCATATAAGGAAAAAGGTATTGCACTAGCACTAGCACCCATATCACATACGCCATGATAACAATCCTATTTTAACAGAAATAACAGGCATGCCTACAATAGGTCTATGTATCTTAGCATCTGGTCTAGCAATATTAGCAGTTTCACCACAGAAGTAAATAACATGCCCATCTATATTATCATCCAAGAGATCTTTAACCATAGCAATACTAGGTTCAACTTTAATTTGCTCAGGAGGTGTATATGTTCTAGTATTACTCTTACGAACAACAGTTGAAGCTTTAGCATGATCCTTTATTCTAACAGGAAAAGGTGGTTTCTCAACATAAGTATTAGGAACAATAGGATCATTATAAGTGATAGTCTTTTCTTCAACTGTAATGGGTGCAACTACTTTTACTTCAATGGGAGGATTATATTTAAACCACTTCTCCTTAGGGAGATCAACGTGAGTAGCAAAAGATTCACAGAAAGAAGCTACTATCTCAGAGTCAAGTCCATATTTAGTGCTAAATCCACGAAAAGCATCAGTATCCATAAAAGATTTAACACAATCAAACTTAGGTATCATACCTGACTTCTTAACATCGTTGGAACCCCAATCTTCAGAGTTGCGTTTAATTCTTTCAAGTAAATCCCACTTGAATTCAGTAGCCTTCAGCATATAAGAACCAACACAGGAAGTATCAAGCATGGTGCGATCATTGAGAGAAAGCCGAGCATAAAAAATTTGAATAATCATTTCTCTTGAGAGCTCATAATTGGGGCATGAATATAACATTGACTTAAGCCTCCCCGAAGATTGGCGATGCTTTCTCCTTCGCAAGGCCAGAAATTATATACGTAATTACAATCACGATGAACAAGATGCATAGGATAGAACTTTTGGTGAAATTCCAACTTCAATCGTTTATAGTTCCAAGATCCCGTATCATCACATAGCCTATACCATGTCAATGCATCTCCCTTCAAATATAAAGGGAAGACCTTCCTCTTAACAACATCATCAGGAATAGCCGCAAGCTTAAATAATCCACAAACTTCATCCACGAAGATAAGGTGTAAATCGGGATGTAATGTTCCATCTTCTGCAAAGGGATTAGCTAGCAGTTTCTCTATGATATCCGAAGGAATTTCAAAGTAAACATTTTCAGTAGGTTCAGTAGGTTGAGGAACAACTCTTTGCTCTACTGGTCTGGGCGAAGATACCCCGAACAAGCCCCTCAAAGGATTAGTTTCCATAGTAACAAGTGACGGAAAATTTCAGCACACTATATAAATGTTTCCTTACCAAGTTCCACTCACCAAAGGCGCTTCACTCCCCGGCAACGGCACCAGAAAAGAGTCTTGATGACCCACAAGTATAGGGAATCTATTGTAGTCCTTTCGATAAGTAAGAGTGTCGAACCAACGAGGAGTAGAAGGAAATGACAAGCGGTTTTCAGTAAGGTATTCTCTGCAAGCACTGAAATTGTAGGTAACAGATAGTTTTGTGATAAGATAATTTGTAAAGGGTAACAAGCAATGAAAGTAAATAAGGTGCAGCAAGGTGGACCAATCCTTTTTGTAGCAAAGGACAAGCCTGGACAAATTCTTATAATGAGAAAAGCGCTCCCGAGGACACATGGGAATTATCGTCAAGCTAGTTTTCATGACGCTCATATGATTCGCGTTCGGTACTTTGATAATTTGATATGTGGGTGGACCGGTGCTTGGGTACTGCCCTTTCTTGGACAAGCATCCCACTTATGATTAACCCCTATTGCAAGCATCCGCAACTACAAAGTATTAAGGTAAACCTAACCATAGCATGAAACTAGTGGATCCAAATCAGCCCCTTACGAAGCAACGCATAAACTTGGGTTTAAGCTTCTGTCACTCTAGCAACCCATCATCTACTTATTACTTCCCAATGCCTTCCTCTAGGCCCAAATAATGGTGAAGTGTCATGTAGTCGACGTTCACATAACACCACTAGAGGAGAGACAACATACATCTCATCAAAATATCGAATGAATACCAAATTCACATGACTACTAATAGCAAGACTTCACATGTGTCCTCAGGAACAAACGTAACTACTCACAAAGCATATTCATGTTCATGATCAGCAGAGTATTAATATGCATTAAGGATCTGAACATATGATCTTCCACCAAGTAAACCAATTAGCATCAACTACAAGGAGTAATCAACACTACTAGCAACTCACAGGTACCAATTTGTGGTTTTAGATACAAGATTGGATACGAGGGATGAACTAGGGTTCTGAGAGGAGATGGTGCTGGTGAAGATGTTGATGGAGATTGACCCCCTCCCGATGAGAGGATCGATGGTGATGACGATGGTGATGATTTCCCCCTCCCGGAGGGAAGTTTCCCCGGCAGAACAGCTCCGCCGGAGCCCTAGATTAGTTCCGCCAAGGTTCCGCCTCGTGGCGGCAGAGTTTCGTCCCGTAAGCTTGCTTATGATTTTTTCTAGGGTAAATGCCTTCATATAGCAGAATATGGGCACCGGAGGGTCACCAGGGGGCCCAGGAGATAGGGGGCATGCCCAGTAGGGGGGCGCCCCCCCACCCTCCTGGCCAGGGTGTGGGCCCCCTCTGGTATTGTCTTCGCTCAATAATTCTTATTAATTCCAAAAATGACTTTCGTGGAGTTTTAGGACTTTTGGAGCTGTGCAGAATAGGTTTCCAATATTTGCTCCTTTTCCAGCCAGAATCCCAGCTGCCGGCATTCTCCCTCTTCATGATAAACCTTGTAAAATAAGAGAGAATAGCCATAAGTATTGAGACATAACGTGTAATAACAACCCATAATGCAATAAATATTGATATAAAAGCATGATGCAAAATGGACGTATCAGTACGTCCCAGCAGTCAGGGGGAAATGTTTTTTCATGAAATATGGTGGCCCATCCGGTGGGTCCCTGCTGTCAGGTGGAGGAATCATTATTTTCCGCGTAATAAGGAGGCACTTCCTTGCTGTGGCCATGGACCCAGCTGTCAGCCTCTCCACGTACAGTACTCTTCCGATGGAAGTCGTTCCTTGACCATGTTGACCACGCCACGCCGAGAGCACCAGGGACGGTGGACGAGGTGAGGCCTAGGAAGGGGACAACGCGGAGCCGGGGAAGAAGCGACAGTGGAAGCCCGCACAGAGAGGAGTACAAGGGTTCACTGGTTCGGCTGCAGTGTGAGACTGCCGTCACCGCAGGGCCTAGCCAGCGGTGGAAATAGTAGGGGGCGGTGAGGCCTCCGTGGCAGGACAGTCGGCCACGGGAGGCAGGAGCATGCGACACGACCGGCGCTGCTTTGGGCGGCTGGAGCAAGAAGACTAGAGGTTGAAGAAGCACTACGGTCGTTGGATGGACATTGTACGGTCACTGGAGCTAGAATCGTTCATATTGACTAAGTTGACAAAGCCCTCCGTCCCCATTAACTTAGTAGGCCCACAAATCAGCCTCCCACCAAGGTGGGTCCCAGCTAGCAGGGGGAGTATTCATTTTTTTGTGCGTAATAAGGAGGCACTTCCGGTGGGTCCGAGCTGACAGCGGGGGGAACATTTTTTTCGTGAAATACGGTGGCCCATCCGGTGGGTCCCCGCAGTCAGGGGAAATGATTTTTTCACGAAATACGGTGGCCCGTCCGGTGGGTCCTTACTGTAAGGTGAAGGAATAATAATTTTGCGCATAATAAGGAGGCACTTCCTTGCGACTGCCGTGGACCCAGTTGTAAGCTTCTCCACGTACAGTACTCTTCCGATAGAAGTCGGTCGTTGACCACATTGACCACGCCGCGCTGAGAGCACCACGGCGGTGGACGACGGTGAGGCCTAGGAAGTGGACGACGCGGAGCCGGGGAAGACGCGGCAGTGGATGCCCATGTGGAGAGGAGTACGAGGGTTCATTGGTTCGGCTGCGGTGTGAGGCTGACGTCGCCGCAGAATAATAGGAGGAGTGGGTGAGTGGAGGGATGGCCTGGCCAGCGGTGGGAGCAGTATGGGGGCGGTGTGGCCTCCACGGCAGCACAGCCGGCCACGGGAGGCAAGAGCATGCGGCATGACCGGCGCTGCTTTGGGCGGCTGGAGCAAGAAGACCAGAGGTTGAAGAAGCACTACGGACGTTGGATGGACATCGTACGGTCACTGGAGCTAGAATCATTCATATATTGACTAAGTTGACAAAGCCCTCCGTTCCAGTCAACTTAGTAGGCCCACAAGTGAACCTCCCACTATGGTGGGTCCTAGCTGACAGGGGGGTATTCATTTTTTTTGTGCTCAATAAGAAGGCACTACCTTGCGTGCGAAGATATAGTTGGTGGGTCCGACCTGTCAGCGAAGGGAACTTTTTTTCGCAAAATACAGAGGCCCTTCCGGCGGGTCCCAGATGTCAGGTGGAGGAATCATTATTTTGCACGTAATAAGGAGGCATTTCCTTGTGTGCGGCCGTGGACTGATACGTCTCCAACGTATCTATAATTTTTTATTGTTCCATGCTATTATATTACCCCTTTTGGATGTTTATGGGCTTTATTTTACACATTTATTTTATTTTTGGGACTAACCTACTAACCGGAGGCCCAGCCCGTATTGCTGTTTTTTTGCCTATTTCAGTATTTCGAGGAAAAGGAATATCAAACAGAGTCCAAACGGAATGAAACCTTTGGGAACGTGATTTTTGGAACGAACATGATCCAAAGGACTTGGAGTGCAAGTCAAGAAGCTGCCGAGGACTCCACGAGATAGGAGGGCCCCCCCTATAGGGCGCGCCCCCTGTCTCGTGGGCCCCTCGGGCATGCACTGACGTACTTCTTCCTCCTATATAAGCCTACGTACCCCAAAAACTTCAAGGGAGCCAACGCAACACAATTTCCACCACCGTAACCTTATGTATCCGTGAGATCTCATCTTGGAGCCTTCGCCGGCACTTTGCTGGAGGAGGAATCAACCACGGAGGGCTTCTACATCAACACCATAACCCCTCCAATGAGTTGTGAGTAGTTTACCTTAGACCTACGGGTCCATAGTTATTAGCTAGATGGCTTCTTCTCTCTTTTTGGATCTCAATACAATGTTCTCCCCCTCTCTTGTGGAGATCTATTCGATGTAAACTCTTTTTGCGGCGTGTTTGTCGAGATCCGATGAATTGTGGGTTTATGATCAAGTTTATCTATGAATAATATTTGAATATTCTCTGAATTCTTTTATGTATGATTGAGTTATCTTTGCAAGTCTCTTCGAATTATCAGTTTGGTTTGGCCTACTAGATTGATCTTTCTTGCCATGGGAGAAGTGCTTAGCTTTGGGTTCAATCTTGCGGTGTCCTTACCCAGTGACAGAAAGGGTTGCAAGGCATGTATTGTATTGTTGCCATCGAGGATAACAAGATGGGGTTTATATCATATTGCTTGAGTTTATCCCTCTACATCATGTCATCTTGCTTAAGGCATTACTCTGTTCTTATGAACTTAATACTCTAGATGCAGGCAGGAGTCGGTCGATGTGTGGAGTACTAGTAGTAGAGGCAGGCAGGAGTCGGTCTACTTGTTGTGGACGTGATGCCTATATACATGATCATGCCTACATAATCTCATAATTATTCGCTTTTCTATCAATTGCTCTACAGTAATTTGTTCACCCACCATAATACTTATGCTATCTTGAGAGAAGCCACTAGTGAAACCTATGGCCCCCGGGTCTATCTCTTATCATATTTGCTTCCAATCTACTTTTATTTGCATCTTTAATTTTTGCATCTATATTACTCCCTCCGTCCCAATATAAGTGTCTCAACTTTGTACTAGCTCTATTACAAATTTGTACTAAGCTCAAGACACTTATTTTGGGACGGAAGGAGTATAAAATACCAAAAATATATTTATCTTATCATACTATCTCTATCAGATCTCACTTTCGCAAGTGGCCGTGCAGGGATTGACAACCCCTTTATAGCGTTGGTTGCGAGTTCTTTGTTTGTTTGTGTAGGTGCGTGGGACTTTTGAGGAGCCTCCTACTGGATTGATAACTTGGTTCTCAAAAACTGAGGGAAATACTTACGCTACTATTGCTGCATCACCCTTTCCTCTTTAAGGAAAACCAACGCAAGCTCAAGACGTAGCAAGAAGGATTTCTGGCGCCGTTGCGGGGGAGGTCTTCGCTCAAGTCAAGACATACCAAGTACCCATCACAAACCCATCTCCCTCGCATTTACATTATTTTCCATTTTTCTCTCGTTTTCCTCTCCCCCACTTCACCCTTGCCATTTTATTCGCCCTCTCTTTCCCAATCTCCTCTCTCTTTTTTCGCTTGCCTTTTTCGGTTTGCTTGTGTGTTGGATTACTTGTTGCCATGGCGCAAGATAATACCAAATTGTGTGATTTCTCAAATACAAATAATAATGATTTCCTTAGTACTCCGATTGCTCCCCTTAATGATGTTGAGTCTTGTGAAATCAATACTGCTTTGCTGAATCTTGTTATGAAAGATCAATTCGCCGGCCTCTAGTGAAGATGCCGCTACTCATCTAAACAACTTTGTTGATTTGCATGATATGCAAAAGAAGAAAGATATGGATAACAATATTGTCAAATTGCAGTTATTTCCGTTTTCACTTAGAGATCGTGCTAAAGTTTGGTTTTCGTCTTTGCCTAAAAATAGTATTGATTCTTGGAACAAATGCAAAGATGGTTTTATCTCTATGTATTTTCCTCCCGCTAAGATCATCACTCTTAGGAATGATATTATGAATTTTAAAAAACTTGATCATGAGCATGTTTCCCAATCTTGGGAAAGAATGAAATTGATGCTTCGCAATTGCCCTACTCATGGTTTGAATTTATGGATGATCATACAAAACTTTTATGCCGGTTTAAACTTTGCTTCTAGAAATCCCTTAGATTCGGCCGCGGGAGGCACGTTTATGGAAATCACGTTAGGAGATGCTACAAAATTTCTTGATAATATTATGGCTAATTATTCTCAATGGCACACCGAAAGATCTTCTAGTAAAAAAGTGCATGCTATAGAAGAAATCAATGTTTTGAGTGGAAAGATGGATGAAATTGTTTGCTACTAAAAATACTCCTCTTGATCCCAATGATATGCCTTTGTCTACTATGATTGAGAATAATAATGAATCTATGGATGTGAATTTTGTTGGTAGGAATAGTTTTGGAAACAATGCTTATAGAGGAAACTTTAATGCTAGACCGTTCCCTAGTAATTCCTCTAATAATTATGGAAATTCCTACAATAATTATTACGGTAATTTTAAGAAGATGCCCTCTGATTTTGAGAATAGTGTGAAAGAATTTATGATTTCTCAAAAGAATTTTAATGCTTTGCTTGAAGAAAAATTGCTCAAAGTTGATGATTTGGCTAGGAACGTTGATAGATTTTCGCTTGACGTTGATTCTCTTAAACTTAGATCTTCTCCTCCTAAGCATGATATCAATGAGTCTCTCAAAGCAATGAGAATTTCCATTGATGAGTGCAAGGAAGGAACCGCTAGATTGCGTGCAAAGAAAAATTGCTTTATAAAGGAATGTTCTTCTAGTTTCCATGAAAATAATGATGAGGATCTTAAAGTTATTGATGCGTCTCCTATTAGTTCTATGTTTTGCAATATGAATCTTGGTAATTATGGGACTGATGATGAGTCAACTTTACCTAGAAGGCGTCCCAAGAATTCGGAGTTTTTAGATCTTGATGCTAAATTTGGTAAAAGTGGGATTTGAGAGGTCACAACTTTAAATAGCATTGAACCCACTATCTCGGATTTCAAGGAATTTGATTATGATACTTGTTCTTTAGAAGGTTGTATTTCCTTGTTGCAATTCGTTGTTAATTCTCCTCATGCTTATAGTCAAAATAAAGCTTTTACCAAACATATCGTTGATGCCTTGATGCAATCTTATGATGAAAAACCTAATTTGGAAGTTTCTATACCTAGAAAACTTAATGATGAGTGGGAACCTACTATAAAGATTAGAATTAAAGATCATGAGTGTTTTGCTTTGTATGATTTGGGTGCTAGTGTTTCCACGATTCCGAAAACTTTATGTGATATTCTAGGTTTCCATGATCTTGACGATTGCTCTTTAAATTTGCACCTTGCGGATTCCACCATTAAAAAGCCTATGGGAAGGATCAATGATGTTCTCATTGTTGCAAATAGAAACTTGGTGCCCGCGGATTTTATCGTTCTTGATATAGATTGCAACCTTTCTTTCCCTATTATTCTTTGTAGACCTTTCCTTAGAACGATTGGTGCGATTATTGATATGAAGGAAGGGAATATTAGACTCCAATTTCCATTAAAGAAAGGCATGGAGCACTTTCCAAGAAAGAAAGTCAAATTACCTTATGAATCTATCATGCGGGCTACTTATGAATTTAGTGCCAAAGATGGCACTCCTTAGATCTACCTTTGCTTTTATGCCTAGCTAGGGGCGTTAAACGATAGCGCTATTGGGAGGCAACCCAATTTTCTTTGTGTGTTTTTTGTTTTTGTTCCTGTTTAGTAATAAATCTTGCATCTACCCTCTGTTTAGATGTGTTTTAATCTTTTAATTAGTGTTTGTGCCAAGTAGAACCTATAGGATAACCTATGATGATAGTTGATTTGATTCTGCTGAAAAACAGAAACTTTGCGCACACAAATTTAGTTTTGTTAAATCACAGAAACGTGATTTTGCGTTGATTCTTTTTGCTGCTGATAAATAAACAAATTGTCCAGGACTTCCTATCTTGGTAGGATTTTTAGAGTTCCAGAAGTTTGCGTTAGTTACAGGTTGCTACAGACTGTTCTGTTTTTGACAGATTCTGTTTTTCGTGTGTTGTTTGCTTATTTCGATGCATCTATGGCTAGTAAATTAGTTTATAAACCATAGAGAAGTTGGAAAAAGTAGGTTTAACACCAAAATAAGTAAAGAATGAGTTCATTGCAGTACCTTATGTGGTGGTTTTGTTTTCTTTCACTAACGAAGCTTATAAGATTTCCTGTTGAGTTTTGTGTTGTGAAGTTTTCAAGTTTTGGGTAAAGCTTTTATGGACTATGGAATAAGGAGTGGCAAGAGCCTAAGCTTGTGGATGCCCCAATATATTCAAGGATAGACAAAATCCTAAGCTTGTGGATGCCCCGGGAAGGCATCCCCTCTTTCGTCTTGGTTCATTGGTAACTTTACTTGGAGCTATATTTTTATTTGCCACATGATATGTGTTTTGCTTGGAGCGTCGTGTATTATATTAGTCTTTGCTTTTTAGTTTACCACAATCATCCTTGCTGTACACACCTTTTGGGAGAAGCCTATTTGATTAGAATTTGCTAGAATACTCTATGTGCTTCACTTATATCTTTTGAGCTTGATAGTTTTTGCTCTAGTGCTTCACTTATATCTTTTAGAGCACGGTGGTGACTTATTTTTGTAGAAATTGCTAGTCTCTCATGCTTCACTTATATTATTTTGAGAGTCTTTTAGAACAGCATGGTATTTGCTATGGTTATAAAGTTGGTCCTAGAATGGTAGGCATCCAAGTTGGGTATAATAAAAACTATCATAGGAAGTGAATTGGATGCTATGATCAATTTGATACTTGATAATTGTTTTGAGATATGGAGGTAGTGATATTAAAGTCATGCTAGTTGGGTGATTATGAATTCAAAGAATGCTTGTGTTGAAGTTAGCAAGTCCCGTAGCATGCACGTATGGTTAAAGTTGTGTAACAAATTTGAAACATGAAGTGTACCTGGCTTGTGCATCCTTATGAGTGGCGGTCGGGGACGAGCGATGGTCTTTTCCTAACAATCTATCCCCCTAGGAGCATGCATGTAGTACTTGATTTTTGATGGCTTCTAAATTTTTGCAATAAGTATATGAGTTCTTTTGACTAATGTTGAGTCCATGGATTATACGTACTTTTACCTTTCCGCCATTGCTAGCCTCTTCGGTACCGTGCATTGCCCTTTCTCACCTTGAGAGTTGGTGCAAACTTCGCTGGTGCATCCAAACCCCGTGATATGATACGCTATATCACACATAAACCTCCTTATATCTTCCTCAAATCAGCCAACATACCTACCTATTATGGCATTTCCATAGCCATTCCGAGATATATTGCCATGCAACTTTCCACCGTTCCATTTATCATCATGACATACTTTACTTTTGTCATATTGCCATTGCATGATCATGTAGTTGACATCATATTTGTTGCAAAGCCACCATGCATTATTTTTCATACATGTCACTCTTGATTCATTGCACCATCCCGGTACACCGCCGGAGGCATTCATATAGAGTCATATCTTGTTCTACTTTCGAGTTGTAATTCATGTGTTGTAATCAATAGAAGTGTGATGATCATCATTATTAGAGCATTGCCCAAATAGAAAAAAGAAAAAA
>NC_057801.1:175764666-175793297 GCF_018294505.1 Triticum aestivum
GGCCCAAAAAAAAGGGGGGGGGGATATAAATAAAAAGTGCAATGTTACTATCTCTTTTTCCACACTTGTGCTTCAAAGTAGCACTTTGTTCTTCATGTAGTGAGTCTCATATATTGTGCTTCAAAGTAGCACCATGTTTTTCATATAGTGAGTCTCATAAGTTGTCTTTTTCATACTAGTGGGAATTTTTCATTATAGAACTTGGCTTGTATATTCCTCCGATTGGCTTCCTCAAATGCCCTAGGTCTTCATGAGCAAGCAAGTTGGATGCACACCCACTAGTTTTCTTTTGTTGAGCATTCGTTTATAGCTCTAGTGCATCCGTTGCATGGCAATCCCTACTCCTCATGTTGACATCAATTGATGGGCATCTGCATAGCCCGTTGATTATCCTCGTCAATGTGAGGCTTTCTCCTTTTTTGTCTTCTCCACACAATCCCCATCATCATATTCTATTCCACCCATAGTGTTATATCCATGGCTCACGCTCATGTATTGCGTGAAGGTTGAAAAAGTTTGAGATTATTTAAGTATGAAACAATTGCTTGGCTTGTCATCGGGGGTATAGAAGTTGGGAACATCTTTGTGTGACGAAAATGAAGCATAGCCTAACTATATGATTTTGTAGGGATGAACTTTCTTTTGCCATGTTATTTTGAGAAGACATGATTACTTTGATTAGTATGCTTGAAGTGTTACTATTTCTTTTATCAATAGGAACTTTTATTTTGAATCATTTGGATCTGAACATTCATACCACAATAAAGAAAATTACATTAAGAATTATGCTAGGTAGCATTCCACATCAAAAATTCTCTTTTTATCATTTACCTACTCAAGGACGAGCAGGAATTAAGCTTGGGGATGCTTGATACGTCTCCAATGTATCTATAATTTTTGATTGTTCCATGCTATTATATTACCCCTTTTGGATGTTTATGGGCTTTATTTTACACATTTATATTACTTTTGGGACTAACCTACTAACCGGAGGCCCAGCCCGTATTGTCGTTCTTTTGCCTATTTCAGTATTTCGAAGAAAAGGAATATCAAACGGAGTCCAAATGGAATGAAACCTTCCGGAGCGTGATTTTTAGGACTAACCTACTAACCGGAGGCCCAGCCCGTATTGCTATTTTTTGCCTATTTCAGTATTTCGAAGAAAAGGAATATCAAATGGAGTCCAAACGGAATGAAACCTTGGAGTGCAACTCAAGAAGCTGCTGAGGACTCCACGAGATAGGAGGGCGCGCTCCCCCCCTATAGGGAGCGCCCCCTGTCTCGTGGGCCCCTCGGGCGTCCACTGACGTACTTCTTCCTCCTATATAAGCCTACGTACCCCGAAAACATCCAGGGAGCCAACGAAACACAATTTCCACCACCGTAACCTTCTGTATCCATGAGATCTCAACTTGGAGCCTTCGTCGGCACTCTACCGGAGGGGGAATCGACCATGGAGGGCTTCTACATCAACACCATAGCCCCTCCAATGAGTTGTGAGTAGTTTCCCTTAGACCTACGGGTCCATAGTTATTAGCTAGATGGCTTCTTCTCTCTTTTTGGATCTCAATACAATGTTCTCCCCCTCTCTTGTGGAGATCTATTCGATGTAAACTCTTTTGCGGTGTGTTTGTCGAGATCCGATGAATTTTGGGTTTATGATCAAGTTTATCTATGAATAATATTTAAATCTTCTATGAATTCTTTTATGTATGATTGAGTTATCTTTGCAAGTCTCTTCGAATTATCAGTTTGGTTTGGTCTACTAGATTGATCTTTCTTGCCATGGGAGAAGTGCTTAGCTTTGGGTTCAATCTTGCGGTGTCCTTACCCAGTGACAGAAAGGGTTGCAAGGCACGTATTGTATTGTTGCCATCGAGGATAACAAGATGGGGTTTATATCATATTGCTTGAGTTTATCCCTCTACATCATGTCATCTTGCTTAAGGCGTTACTCTGTTCTTATGAACTTAATACTCTAGATGCAGGCAGGAGTCGGTCTACTTGTATATACATGATCATGCCTAGATAATCTCATAATTATTCGCTTTTCTATCAATTGCTCGACAGTAATTTGTTCACCCACCGTAATACTTATGCTATCTTGAGAGAAGCCACTAGTGAAACCTATGGCCCCGGGTCTATCTCTTATCATATTTGCTTCCAATCTACTTTTATTTGCATCTTTACTTTTTGCATCTATATTACTCCCTCCGTCCCAAAATAAGTGTCTCAACTTTGTACTAGCTCTAGTACAAATTTGTACTAAGCTCAAGACACTTATTTTGGGATGGAGGGAGTATAAAATACCAAAAATATATTTATCTTATCATACTATCTCTATCAGATCTCACTTTCGCAAGTGGCCGTGAAGGGATTGACAACCCCTTTATTGCGTTGGTTGCGAGTTCTCGGTTTGTTTGTGTAGGTGCGTGAGACTTTTGAGGAGCCTCCTACTGGATTGATAACTTGGTTCTCAAAAACTGAGGGAAATACTTACGCTACTATTGCTGCATCACCCTTTCCTCTTCAAGGAAAACCAACGCAAGCTCAAGACGTAGCATGGACCCAACTGTCAGCCTCTCCACGTACAGTCCACTTCCGATGGATGTCGTTCGTTGACCAAGTTGACCACGCCGCGCCGAGAGCACCAAGGCGGGACGACGGCGAGGCCTACAAAGGGAATGACACAGAGCCGCGGAAGACATGGCAGTGGCTGCCCACGCGGTGGAGAGTACGAGGGTTGACTGGTTCAGCTGCCGTCGCCGGAAAATAACAGGAGGTGTGGGTGAGTAGAGGGATAGACAGGCCAGGGATGTGAGTATGATGGGGCCGTGAGGCCTGCCCAGCAGCACAGCCGGCCACGGGAGGCGGGAGCAGGCGGTTCCGATGGCGCTGGTTTGGGCGGCTGGGGCAGGAAGATCAGAGACTGAAGAAGCACGATTGCCGTTAGATTGACATCTAATGGTCTGACGTTGGTAGAGTCGATTGTTGACTAAGTTTATTTTTTGAGAAACCTTGTGTACGCATGAACTTAGTAGGCCCACAAGTCAGCCTCTAAATCTATGGCAGACAACATAGAGCCCATTTGCTATTTTTTAATAATTTGCAGCCCATTTGCTAATTCTTAAGTAATTTATTACAACCCATTTTCTGCCCAGGACCACGATCAAAAAGTTCAACCTTATTTTGCATATTTTGGTGTTGTCTGAACTGTTGTAATCCCGAAATGATAAACATTTTTTTAATAACTTATTGATTTGCCAAAAAATCATTTGTTTTTGTAAGCAAATAAGATGTGGGACAATTGAGTTGGTTTAAGGGAAAACCAGTAGTAAAAAAATCAGCGTTGGGAGGGAAAAAACAACAAAAATAAGGATGTAAATATGAAAAGGGAATTTTATGTATTTTCAATATAATGATACGTGTATATGAACTAGTAAAACTATAGGTAGAGATTAGAAAACGGATGCAGGACATGCGTTTCAAGAGGAAAATAGAACTGGGTTGTGTGTTTGATTCAGTAAAAAAACTACCTGCGGATGTTGTAAGACAAAATATAACTAACGCTGGTGGGCTAGAGGCTAGCAGATACCTGCTAGATCTTTGTGCCCCGTTGTCGTCATGGGCTGGGCTTGTTAAAAACAAAACCAAGCCTGGGCAGTCTACAACCCAGTTGAAACTTGCTCGACCTGAAAAAACAATATACATGCTCAATAAACGAGAGAATTCTGCAAGTACAGACTGATAACTGGGATGCAACAGGGATATTGTTTTTTCATCGTGATAATAAGTGCATGCACTTGTTTCGAAAAAATGGAGAACTGGGAATTCGATCGGCAGATGCTTATGCTACCCATCAAATAAAAATCAGGTGCCTGAAAATTCATTTCGAAACAAATGATTCAGCTTTATATCCACGTCGATCCTCAGCATGATGGTTGGAAGAAAATGCAAGTTCATACCAAAAGATCGTTAACAACAATACCAACTTGTGGACGACAAGGTAGTACGTACAACTACCAATACCAAACTAACTTATAATATTTTTACTTCTAGCCCTAGTGTTCGTCTGGTAGAATATCTTGCAGAGGACCAGCTCCCGCTCCTTCTCTTGCTCCAGGTCCCCGAGGTGGTACTAGTGCATCACCTAGTTGGTCCTCTGCTGCTCGAAGTTCTTGTTGGTGTGAAGCACTAGAACCTTTTTGCTGCCCGTCTGCCGGCCGTTGACCATCACCGGCAAGGTATTTCTGGTCTTGTGCCACATCGCGTGCATGCCGCACTACGACTGTATCTTGCGACGCATCCACGTGCCCCTTTTGAACGCCCTGGAATTGCACTGGAAGAAATGCTTCCTTCGGCCACTCAGTGTGATACCTGCAGTATTGTCGAATACAGGTTTCAGTGTATGTGGTTGGCATTTTCATAACATCTTTGGCATGTTGTAGTCACTTGTTTCACTTTTTTATTAACTGTCAAATTGTAATTGCTTCACCAGGTCTGCGTCTAAAAAGAAAAATAGAGCTATAAACAAAGGAATATGTTTGTGCAAGTAGACGGCCGATCGGTGTCTTACCTGGAAGTTTCTCAGGTTGGGTGTAGCATATGCCGTGCTCGCTGTCGATGGTTGGTATGAACAAATCGATGAGAGGGTGAGATCTCGCGATGTCAGCACTCACTTTGGCCTCAAGGTGCTCGATCAGCTCCTGATCCGTGGGATCGAACTTGACGCCAGCCGGCAGCACCGGCCAATCCTTCTTCGAATTGCATCGGTAATTCCAGTTATATGGTACTCAATGTATGATCAATCGACTGTTTTAAGTGACTGATGAAAGATTTCGACAGATAAGTGGTACTCCAAATCTGAATTCCAGAATACCCGAACACGCCACCGGGATTCTTGTGTCACCCCATGCGCATCATGTTGTCACGTCAATTCAATGTGTGGACATGATGAATAATTTGACCGACGTATACTAGTACTGCTACTGTACTACTTACTAGTCGTATTTAGTGTCACATTTTAACCATAGGTTTAACTAACAAGTACGCTCTAGAAGCCTAATTGATATATATATAGAGTAACACTATTCTGATCCTGGGATCAGAATAGTTATTCTGATCACGATCAGCCCTATAAGGGCATGATGGACTTGTTCCCGAACTCGACCAAACAATAAAAAAGGGCCTGGCCGGCCCACCCCCTCCCGCACCATTTCCACCCGATCCACACGACCACCTCCCACCGGCGCCACCGGCCCCAGCGCATCACCCGCCGCCACCACCCACTCCCCTCGCCTGACGCGCCTCCGGGCGCCGCCAAACCCTCGCACCACCGCGCGCCGGACCCCGAAATTTCGCGCGCCACCCGGTCCCCGGAATCCCGCGCGCACCGAGACCAAGCATCCAAGCACGACGCGGCTGCCCCTAGATCCCAATGCTTTGCCACCGGCCAGGGATCCTCCCAAGAAACCGACGATGGCAGCAATAGTGCATCGGGGCCCCACTTCACGCTGCCGCCAAGTGCCTGCGTCCCCGCGCGCATCCAACCTACGGTGGGGCTCCCGCCTTCCACCTCCTCCTGGTTGTCCCCTCATGCTCGCTCCTTCCGCCTCCTCTCGATGGTGCTCCACTGCCGCAGCACCAATGGCGCTCGTCACCGTCACACTCCGGCCGTTCAACTACGCGGCCCCTGGAGGTTCGCAGCCGCAGTGCCTCCCGAATACCGCTGCTGCCATGCATCTCACCCTGCTACCACAGCCTTGCCCCATGTACTGCATCTCAGTCAAACCCAGCATCGTCTATGTTTTTATTTGAATGCGAATAGGAGGAGCTGGAGTATGCAGAGCAGAACAAAATCTTCTTCCTAGAGACGTCCGCGATGACAACAAAGACGTTGGAGGATCCTGGGTGGTGAGCCGGTGCTATTTTTCTGTGAAAAATGAAGTTAGTATGGCTCAGAAAGAAGAACAAGTACATGTCAACTTCATTTGGCATTTTCAAGTCTCGGTACAAAAAGACCGTTCAGAAAAAGAAGAAATTGTCGGCTGCTACTCTTGTTTCATGTTCAGGTGTTTAGTTGTTTGCTGCTTTTTTCTCACTGATTTTGCTCAAAATGTTCCAGAGTCCTATGTGCCGCTGGTGCTCGCTACCCGCGTGAACATAGGGAGGAAGAAGGTCACCATCAGGTAGGGGAGAAGATCACATGAGGTGTAAAAAGAAGGTCGGGCTTCAGAACGGTCAGTGTGATATTTGTGCTATATTTGGGGTGCATTTCCACATGGGGATGCGATCTCACTTCCTTGTATGTTTCTCATCGTGTGCGTCCGACCACACGTAAAACTGCAGGGTACAACCGGTCCTCGCCCGTGCCATTGGTGTGCCTGTCTCCCCTGAATGAGCAGTAGCGCTTGCGTGTAGCTCTCCGTCTATAGTTCTCTCTCCTTGTTTGTGTTTATGCTTTAACCATTGAAAACAACTCAATGTATGAATTGCACCTCTATTTTTGATGCGTGCACAATTGTCTCCTAGATGAAGCTCAATGTGTAAAAAATATGGTTTTTTGTTTCAGTGGACCTCACATATTTTGGTTTTGTGCGTATGAGACCTGATTTTATTGTTCGTGTTAAATTTAGAAGAACACTTATCCGAGAAAAGAAAACTGTTCTCTCTTACTGTTACAGAGTATGCAAAAAAATGTGGTTACTGTTAGAAGTTCTACTTCATCGCGTGCCATAGTTTGGAAAACAGTTTTTTTAGGGAGCTACAAACCTAGCTTTTTATAATAAAAATGCCCAAGTAATTCATATATGAAAACCTCAAGAACTTTGATGGAGAAAAAAATGGTAACACAAATAAAACATAAACATTTTTTAAGAAAAAAACATGTAAAATTCAAGCGAGAAGTTCATCTTTTTTAAAAGAAAAGGTTCACAACGAGAACGAAAGGAAGAAAAAGTATCACGACACAAAAAATCAAAAAGTTTCACCGCATGAACCATAGCAAGTTCGGAAAATAAAACAACATTATGTTTTTTGACTAAGATTAACTGGTCCATCCAAAAAAAGTTTATGAAAATAAAAATTCATAAAGAAGGGATTCCATGCTTCCAAATAAAAAACATGAAATTCAAATTTAAATAACTGAGAAGTTCAATATTTATTAGAAAATCGGGAAGGTGAAACCAAAAATATAGTGTAGTTTAAAATGTTTTTGAAAAAACAAAATTTCCCTGTTTCTAAAAAACCGAGAAGTTTAAATTAAAATAACGGAGTAGTTCGGTGTTTGTAAAAGAAAACTTGGATTTCTTTAGTTCCAAAAGAATAAAAACCAAGAAGTTCAAATTAGGATAGCACAGAAGTTCGATGGTTATATACCATGAAGAAAAACTATCTTCAACTATAAAAGTGTTAACTTGAGAAGTTCAAATTTGATAAAATAGAGAGTTCAAAAAAATGTTATCGCTATACTAAAAAATATTCCCATGGATTTTCCCATTATTGAAAAAGGATAACCAAAAAGTTCAAATTAAAATAATAAAGTTGTTTAATATTTTTAATAGAAAACATTTTTTTCATGGTTTTAAATAACCCTGAGAAGGTCAAATTGAAATAATAGAGCAGTTCAAAAATAGTTTATAAAAATAGATTTTTTTCCGTTTCTAGGAAAAACCTGGAAGTTCAAATTTATAAAATGAAGTCGTTCAATGGTTGACCTTTTTTCGTTATGTAAAAGGTCAAAATGTTATGTTTAGGAAGGTCAAGTATATTACAAAACTAAGATTTTCTCGTTACTATTAAAACAAACCAAGAAGTCCAAATTTAAAAAATAGTGCAGTTCGATTTTGTAAAAAAGTTAGATTTTCCTTGTTAATAAAGAATAAAATGATGAAGTTCAAATTAAAATAAAGGAGTAGTCTGATGTATACGAAAAACTCAAATTCTTTCCGTTCTCTATGGAAAATAAAAGCATGAAGTTCAATTAAAAAAGTTTGAAGCTTAGTTAAAACCATATTTATTTCTAAGAATAAGGCTAACAAGTTCAATTTAAAATAATAGAGAAGTTCGAATTATGTAAAAAACTCAGATTTGTTACAATAAGTTTACGTGCACCTCCGTGTACGGTTCAGAATGTATATTGCGGGACGCCCGACCTCTAAATACATGTTTTAAAATGGCAAAAAATGACGTCCGACCTTCAATTGTGTGTAATTTGACGTATACACAAAAATGTGATAGAAGTTCATGGTGAAGATAACGAGAAGTTCAAGTACTGCAAGGAATGCATTTTAGGTGAGAACAAAAGTATAAAAAAATAAAAGCTTAAAAGGTTTGTTGAAAGAAGTTCAAGTGCTCTGTCCAGGGAAATTCAAAAATTCTCCCAATCCATTACAAATTTGAAATAAAAATGTTGTACATGAAAAAGTTCTTTTTTATTCAGCAACTCTCCAAAAGGGGTATATTGTATGCTTTATTCTAAGAATAAAACTAAGAAGTCCGAACTAAAATAACGGGGTAGTTCAATGTATATAAAAAACTCAGATTTTCCTCATTACTAAAACAGTAAACCCAAGAAGTTCAATTTATAATAGAAGAGTGGGTTGATGTTTTTTCTACAAAAATCAGATTTATCCCGTTACTAAAGAATAAACCAACAAGTTCAATTTATAATTTTAGAGTAGTTCAAAATTCAAATAACTTGGTTTTCTATACATAAGCTTTTCCATGTCGCCACGTTGCACCACAAGGCGCCGAATATGGTAAGGATCCACTAAAAAGAATTCCTATTTAACCATAGAGAATTTGGAAAAAGTTTCTACATGGGGAAGGAGCGGATTTGCAGCAGCTTTCCAACGCCATCTCATTTGCCTCATTCCGATAAACGGTTTAAAAATAGACTTGAAAATATGATTCAGATTTTTTGTATGAAGAAAATGGTTTTCAAAATTGCTCTTAAACCGTGTACATTTTGTTAAAAATATAACTTGGGCCATGATACTCGTGTCCATAGCTTCCCAATGGTATATCGCAAGCCCCATTTGGGCAATGTTTGCGGAAGTTCATCCTAGCACTTGGGGAAGTTCAAGTGCTACTGCTGTGGCAGGTTATGTAGTTATTAGAATATTATTCTCATCACACGTTCATCACGACCCGAGAGCAAATCCGCCAATGAGCGAGATTCCTATTTAAAACGGACATTTAGTTGCTAAAAACCGTTTCCAGGTTACACTTACATCAAAAGAACACTACTGACAAGAATAATTCACGCGGGGAGACACGGTTGCGAAGATAGCCCGACGGTCGGGTTCCTACAGAAGGAAGTTCAGGTTGTATAACTCAGTAAGTTCAGGATTTTTCCCGTTGCTAAAAAAATAAAACCAAGAAGTCCATATTAAAAAGACGAAGAAGTTCGATGATTATAGAAAACTCAGATTTTCCTCGTTATTAAAGAATGGAAACAAGAAGTTCAAAAATGAAATAACAAAAAGTTCATTTTTTAGAAATAGAGCGCTTCAAAATTTCATAAAAAAGATTAAGAAAACAACCAGGAAGTCCATATTAAAAAGACTAAGAAGTTCGATCATTATAGAAAACTCAGATTTTCCTTGTTATTAAAGAATGGAAACAAGAAGTTCAAAAATAAAATAACAAGAAGTTCAACTTTATAAAATAGAATGCTTCAAAATTCATAAAAAATGATAAAGAAATTCATATTAAAATTCATAAAAAATTCAGATATTCTCACGTAATCGAGAGAAATTCAGATTGATAACTGCCAGAAGTTCACGTACTACACGGTGTGCATTTCGTATTAAAAACAATAAAAAACAAAGACTAAAAGTTTTGTTGTTATAAGTTCAAGTTCTTGTATAGAGAAAGTTAAAAAATTTATTGTGATAGAGGTTTTATAAAAGGAATATAATTTGTGTAACACTGATGAACGGATGAGAAAATTACAAACGAAAATACGTCACAGAAGTTCAACGTGAAAACAACATGAAGTTCAACTACTACACTGAATGAATTTCAGATGAAAAACTTTTAAAACCGTCGCGAGTATGAAAAAATGATCAACACGGGAAAGTTGTGTGTTTACAGCAGCTTTCCATCTAGATATCACTTGCTCAATTCCGGTGAGTAGATGAAGAGCTACGAGGAAAAAACGCATGACAAACAGAGTGACGTTCAGGTAGACATGCTGAGAAGTTCAAGATCTTCACACGGTGCTTTTTTGGAGAATCTGTTTCGCGACAAAGGCAGAACGCACGATCTTGCTATTTTCAAAATTACATGAAAACGGCTAGGAATCAGAGAAAATCATCAACATGAAAAAGTTTCGCATTTTCCGTAGCTTTTCAAGGGTATATTATGTCCCCATTCCGATAAAATTTGTAGAAATTACAGCCAAAAAACGTTTTTAGCCATTTTCAAAATTGACTTAAAACCGTAAGGAATTGGGAGAAATAATAGATACAAAAAAGTTTTGCATTTCTTCAAGCTTTCCAACACCATATCCTTTGCTGCATTCGGACAAACGGTTCAAAAATTAGCTCGAAAATACAAATTCGTTAGAACTTGTATCGTTTTCTCAATATCTTTTAAACTATTCAAAATTAGGAAAAACTTTCAACATGAAAAATTAGCGCATTTTCATAAGCTTTCCAACGCCATGTTGTTTGCATCAATTGGATTAGCCATTTAGAAATGTTATCGAAAATACGAACTCGGCTGTTCGGTTTGCGAAATTTTACGATTTTCCAAATTACTCTTTAACCATAAGGAATTACAGAAAACTATGAACATGTGGAAGGAGCATTTTTGCAGCATCTTTCCAACGCCATATTATTTGCCTCATTCCGATAAGTTTAGAAATGCGATTGAAAATACGATTCACGTTTTTTCTATGAAGGGAAAACGGTTTTCAAAACTGCTCTTAAACCACTTACATTTTTGCCAAAAATTCAACTTGGGTCATGATAGTCGTGTCCATAGCTTCCGAACCGTATATCGCAAGCCCCATTTGGACACTTTTTAGCGTAAGTTCAACCTAGTACTCGGGGAAGGTCAGGCGCGTTACTCGAGAAGTTCATGTTGTGATCAGAATATTATTCTGATCCCGTGATCAGAATAGTGTTTACATATATATATATATATATATATATATATATATATATATATATATATGGCTTCTGCAGAGCATCTCCATCATCATTATCAGTACATCCTACGCAGGTGAGTTAGGATGCACTTGATGCCAGGAAGGTATCTATCCTTCAAACCAGAGGAGTGCTTCAAACTAACAACAGTACATAATATCCAACAAAAGAGGGTCGTGTTACAGCAGCAGAATACATGGCTCAGCCTAGATATCAAACACGAATCAAGTTGTGCATATTTGTTGTTGGCATGAACCACATCGCCACATGTTGGGTTTGCAAAAGCCATCCATCGCATGGAAGCTTGGTGCCTTTCACACACTCAAGATTATCTGGCAACATGCTGTGTCAACAAATCTCTGGATATGGTGATTCATGAAACCCATGGTATGATGTGTAAACACAGTCCCCCTGGCAAATGGAAGTTGCATAGCACGTTAATCATCACCGGTGATATGATCGATGATTGGTTGGATGATCGGATAATTGAGCCCGAGGAACAACGAGTGGTTGCCGAGGCTGTAAACCCGCCTCCAGTTGTATATGCCTGGCCCAACGGAGAGGGGATCTTTCTCGAACACGAAGCATCCATAGCCATCAATGTCACGAACGCCCCACACATTGTACTGGATGTGGTTTGAGTAATGGTTTGGTCAATTTGGTACGTGCGAATGAGCATCAAATGACCGCCATCAACTGAATGAGCGATAAACCACCACCCATCGGCTGGTATGATTCCAGGTCCTGGAATCATGAAGGCCAGCGCATTTGCGTCTGCTGCAACAATTTAAATTGGAGACCAAAAGGACAAAAATAAACAATCATGTTTAGAGTATGTGTGGAATTAAGAATATTATAACAATGACACATATCATAGACATAGAATTGCAATGCCGTGGTCATAATCATACCCCAAGCTAAAAAATAAGCCAATGGCTTTCATATTCTAGCAATATGTCATGGTTCAAGAATCATGTAACAATGAGAGGAAAACAACTATGATAGAGCCTACTCATATTCTACCAAAGCACTTACTACTACTGTTCTCATATCAACTCTAAGCAATAACATGCGTTGTTATAAAAATCTTGGAAATGAGAGTAACGTATAGCAATCATGATGTTATGCTCATAATATGTATTCTAACAATCATTAGATGCCAATTGTTCTCATATCAACTCTAACAATAACATGTGTGGTCATAAAAATCTAGGAAATGAGAGGAACATATAGCAATGATGTGGTCATAAACATACTATCTATTCTAAATTTGTAACAATGAACAGGCAGTCGTATTCATAAGGTAAAGATGAGATGAGATAGAACAATTACACGACGATAGATTCCACCAGTATAGGCAGCCAATCTGTGCGTCGACCGCGTAAACGATGCCATCGTGCACTATAGCATCAGACATAAATGTTGCCTCAACAGGATTGACGATGAGCCATAACCATGTATGGCGACTGGATTCCAGATAGACTAATCCCATATTGAACAAGGCAATGAGCTTGTAATCCATGTAGTCTTCTGATGGTGTGGGCACTTCACAGATTACAACTTTCAGCAAACAGAGGTCGAGCCAAAAGCTTGACGCGTCTCATGCGTAGTAGGCAGGAGTGTCCGGCAGGCCACGAGGCTCGATGGCGGCAGTATCCAAGGAAGGAAGGGTGATCTCTCGCTGGGTGTAGATATCCACGAGACGCCACGAACTACCAGATTGGTGGATGAGGACGATCCAGTTGACCTTCATGTCCACCCAGTAGTGGCCGCGCATGAAGGACAGGTGGACGGGTAGTGGTAGCATGTTGAGGGGCACCACGACAACCTCCGTAGGATCGTCAAGTCGGTGTCTGGGCCACCTGCGAGGATCGGGCATCAGCAAGCAGGGTGTCTTCAAAAGAGCCGGTCGGTTGCAGACGAGTAGACGATACAAAGACACCGAGCATGCGGCCCGACGGATGGTGCTGAGTAGGTCCATACGATTACAGATCCGCTCCAAGAGAACATCGGGGAGGGAATTCCAATCGCGGATCTGTGTGCATGTTGGTTCTGCCATTGGGATTTTCGGTGCCTGCGAGCCAGCGGGGAAGTGGATTCGGGAAGGCGAGCGAAGAAGCTTCTCCTCATGTGGCCGAGCAGTGAGTGGGGGGATATGGTACGCGCGAGCTACCAAGGAAGATGGCGCGGGCGGGCGAGCAGTGAGCGTGGGTAAATGGTGTGCAGCCGATGATGGGGAAGAGAGGATGAAGAAGAAGAGAGGAGGAAGAAGAGTGGAAGACAGGGAAGAAAGTGCATTACATCTCAATTCTACTAATACTACTACCAGGATATACCGTCCATCGGAGTGTAAGTAGTTACACCGATGACATTTGCGTCTACCACAAGAGGGCCCGTATGTCAGTTAATGGAGGACACAGGTGCGTAGGCGTATTTGCGGAAGCATGCTCTACTGCCAAACATGGTGGCAGTACTAGGTAAGGCTGATTTAGTAACAACAACACACTGGTTCAGCTTATTAATTACGTGTTCCATCTGCTGCAGCGTGTATTGTCACTTCACTGTGAAGACTAGTTGAATATTTCTCTCTGACCAAGATGGGGAATAATGGATCGTGAAGAATTCCTTTCTACAGTATCCCTATGCCTCTACGCTCACTCCACTCATTTTGCTCCATACCTAGTCACTTGTTGAAATCTGTATAAAGACAAATACTCCGTATTTGGGAACAAAGGGAGGCTTTTACTCCGTATTTGGGAACAAAGGGATATCACCATATGGAGGGAGCAGAGGAAGCTTGAAATATGAACATGTCAATGGGAGGGAGTAAGCCCCATGCATGCATGCATGCATGCAACATGCAACACTCACACCTACACATGGACACACGCAACACTCACGCACCCATGTGGCACATAGCACATGACGCAACACACACGCTCACGCTCAAGTGCTCAACCTACTCCCTACGTCCGTGAAAGACTATACATTTAGAGATTTACACATTGACCATGGCATAATTAACGCCCAAAAGTAGCAGACTTATATGTGCATGCGACCATTGAGAGAAGAAGATTAAATGAAGGCCGTTGAATGCTGTAATTAAGGATAGACATGTAGCCTATACCTAGAGCACGAGTTGGTGCATTAGTCAATCAATATCGATTTAGATTAAAGGCTAAATGCATTGAAAGTGTAGATGTGCATCATGTACTACACTCTTTGTTTTTTAGCCGATGTACACTCTTTGTTGGAAGACCGAGGGAGTACACGTGCATGCACTCACATACACAGCCAGGGTGGTTTGCGCGCAAGGGTTGGACTCCTGTCGCGCCTGCGTAAAGTTCTGTTTAACTGACTTCCTTGCTCTTCGATCTGACAGGTGGGGCCTAGAAACCAAGTGACAATTTAACCAGTCAACAAAGTGCCACGTCGACTATGTGGCCAGTCAGTAGGGTGCGATATGGTGCTCTACGATGAGCTAGTGATCGTATAATCAACGCAAAACTATATATAGTGACCGTAAAGAGCGTATTGTTACATACGTTGACCGCCAGTGTATTTTTCTTGTTTCAAATTAAGCCATATTAACCGGAAAGGACGCAGTATGGACTAGTACCAGTACTGCTTTGATGTGTCCCATCAACTCGCCGAACGAGGAGAAGCTTGCTTACTATGCCTCTCCCTCGCCCACGCGCGTGGTGGTTCGTAGGACGAGGAGAGGGTCTTGACTACATCGCCCTCTCCCACTCCCTCGCCCTCGCCCTCGCGGTGGACGTGCAGCAGTTCAATCGGTGTTAGATTGCCAGAAGCATATTGTACTGTAGTATCATCATTGTTGGACCTTCCGGAGAGGCGAAGAGCCAAGTGCAAGGTTCACACGAGTACGAACTGTTGAACCTCCCGAAGAGGCAAAGATCCAAGTGCAAGGTTTTGTAGGAGTTGTCGTCCTAGTAGGAGTGTACTACAACTATAACGAATGATGCTACTGTATGATGCCGCCACGTCATGTATATCCAAAGCTGTGCCACCATTTTTTTCTCAAAGAGCGTATTGGAGCCCGTGCAACAACCACACAAGTTGCACGTACACATAACACATTTACTAGTAATAAATTGTAAAGGACAAATGGCAGTATGCCACACAAGTTCATCTCCAATTCATGTGATAAATTTGTGCACGACTAGTCTACATATATTCACAGCGCTACCGTTCACAATTTACCGTACTCCACTTACACATTATAGATGGGCTACATGTCCTCCTCTAGGTTCCAGTCCCAAGTGTTCTTCATGGATGGCACGATCCATAGCGGTGGGCAATGGGAGTCATTGTCGTAGCTTTCTAGTTCGGTCCACACGATGGAGACTCAACCAAGCTGAAGCGACATAAATCAGGGATAGCGTGTCCCAGCATGTCGTTCATCCGGCGGTGCGCACTGAAGACACAACCATGCTTCATGAATGGTAGGCCTTCCATGTCGTGCACGGAAGGTGGCATCCGCTTCACAATGGGGTAGTGCTACGTCTTGAGCTTGCATTGGTTTTCCTTGAAGAGGAAGGGTGATGCAGCAAAGTAGCACAAGTATTTCCCTCAGTTTTTGAGAACCAGGGTATCAATCCAGTAGGAGGCTCCTCAGAAGTCCCACGCACCTACACAAAGAAACAAGAACCTCGCAACCAACGCAATAAAGGGGTTGTCAATCCCTTCACGGCCACTTGCAAAAGTGAGATCTGATAGAGATAATATGATAAGATAAATATTTTTGGTATTTTATAATATAGATTGGAAAAGTAAAGATGCAAATAAAAGTAGATTGAAAGCTTATATGATAGAAGATAGACCCGGGGGCCACAGGTTTCACTAGTAGCTTCTCTCAAGATAGCATAAGTATTACGGTGGGTGAACAAATTACTGTCGAGCAATTGATAGAAAAGCGCATAGTTATGAGATTATCTAGGCATGATCATGTATATAGGCATCGCGTCCGTGACAAGTAGACCGACTCCTGCCTGCATCTACTACTATTACTCCACACATCGACCGCTATCCAACATGCATCTAGAGTATTAAGTTCATAAAGAATGGAGTAATGCATTAAGAAAGATGACATGATGTAGAGGGATAAACTCATGTAATATGATATAAACCCCATCTTTTTATCCTCGATGGCAGCAATACGATACGTGCCTTCCTGCCCCTGCTGTCACTGGGAAACGACACCGCAAGATTGAACCCAAAGCTAAGCACTTCTCCCATTGCAAGAAAGATCAATCTAGTAGGCCAAACCAAACTAATAATTCGAAGAGACTTGCAAAGATAACTTAATCACACATAAAAGAATTCAGAGGAGATTCAAATATTTCTCATAGATAAACTTGATCATAAACTCACAATTCATCGAATCTCGACAAACACACCGCAAAAAGAGTTACATCAAATAGATCTCCAAGAAGATCGAGGAGAACTTTGTATTGAGATTCAAAGAGAGAAAAGAAGCCATCTAGCTAATAACTATGGACCCGAAGCTCTCTGGTAAACTACTCACAACTCATCGGAAGGGCCTTGGAGATGATGTAGAGGCCCTCCATGGTCGATTCCCCCTCCAGCGGAGCACCGACAAAGGCTCCAAGATGGGATCTCGCGGATACAGAAGGTTACTGCGGTGGAAATAGTTTTTCGTGGTGCACCTCGATGGTTTCAGGGTACGTGGGTATATATAGGAGGAAGAAGTAGGTCGGTGGACGCTCGAGGGGCCCACGAGGGTGGGGGGCTCGCCCACCTGTAGGGGGTGCGCCGGGCACCCTCGTGGCCACCTCCTCTGTTGCTTGACGTCCACTCCAAGTTCCCTGGATCATGTTTGTTCCAAAAAGATCGCTCCTGAAGGTTTCATTCCGTTTGGACTCCGTTTGATATTCCTTTTCTTCGAAACACTGAAATAGACAAATAAAACAGCAATTCGGGCTAGGCCTCCGGTTAGTAGGTTAGTCCCAAAAATGATATAAAAGTGTAAAGTAAAGCCTATAAACATCCAAAACGAGTAATATAATAGCATGGAACAATCAAAAATTATACATACATTGGAGACATTCAAGCATCCCCAAGCTTAATTCCTGCTCGTCCTCGAGTAGGTAAATGATAAAAACTGAATTTTTGATGTGGAATGCTACCTAGCCTAAATCTCAATGTAATTTTCTTTATTGTGGCATGAATGTTCAGATCCAAATGATTCGAAATAAAAGTTCATACTGACATAAGAAATAGTAATACTTCAAGCATACTAATCAAAGCAATCATGTCTTCTCAAAATAACATGGCTAAAGAAAGTTCATCCCTACAAAATCATATAGTTAGGCTATGTTTCATTTTCGTCACACAAAAATGCTCTCATCTTGCATACCCCCGATGATAAGCCAAGCAATTGTTTCGTACTTAAATAATCTCAAACTTTTTTCAACTTTCACGCAATACATGAGCGTGAGCCATGGATATAGCACTATGGGTGGAATAGAATAGGATGATGGAGGTTGTGTGGAGAAGACAAAAAAGGAAAAAGTCTCACATTGACGAGGATAATCAATGGGCTATGAGATGCCCATCAAATGATGTCAACATGAGGAGTAGGGATTTCCATGCAACGGATGCACTAGAGCTATAAATGTATGAAAGCTCAACAAAAGAAACTAAGTGGGTGTGCATCCTACTTGCTTGCTCAGGAAGACCTAGGGCACTTTGAGGAAGCCCATCGTAGGAATATACAAGCCAAGTTCTATAATAAAAAATTCCCACTAGTATATGAAAGTGACAACATAAAAGACTTTCTATATGAAGAACATGGTGCTACTTTGAAGCACAAGTGTGGAAAAGGATAGTAACATTGCCCCCTTTTATTTATTTTTTCTTTTTTCTTTTTTTGGGCCTATATTTTTTTGGCCTTTCTTTTTTTTGGCCTTTCTTTTTTTTTGGCCTTTTTTTTATTTGGGGACAATGCTCTAATGATGATGATCATCACACTTCTATTTATTTACAACTCATGAATTACAATTCAAAACTAGAACAAGATATGACTCTATATGAATGCCTCCGGCGGTGTACCGGGATCGGCAATGAATCAAGAGTGACATGTATGAAAATTTATGCATGTTGGCTTTGCCACAAATACGATGCCAACTACACGATCATGCAAGGCAATATGACAATGATGATGCGTGTCATGATGATGAACGGAACGGTGGAAAGTGGCATGGCAATATATCTCAGAATGGCTATGGAAATGCCATAATAGGTAGGTATGGTGGCTATTTTGAGGAAGATTCAAGGAGGTTTATGTGTGATAGAGCGTATCATATCACGGGGTTTGGATGCACCGCCGAAGTTTGCACCAACTCTCAAGGTGAGAAAGGGCAATGCACAGTACCGAAGAGGCTAGCAGTGATGGAAGGGTAAGAGTGCGTATAACCCATGGACTCAACATTAGTCATAAAGAACTCATATACTTATTCCAAAAATCTACAAGTCATCAAAAACCAAGCACTACGCGCATGCTCCTAGTGGGATAGATTGGTAAGAAAAGACCATCGCTCGTCCCCGACCGCCACTCATAAGGATGACAATCTAAGAACACCTCATGTTTCAAATTTGTTACACAACTTTTACCATACATGCATGCTACGGGACTTGCCAACTTCAACACAAGAATTATTTAAATTCACAATCACCCAACTAGCATGACTCTAATATCACCACCTCCATATATCAAAACAATTATCAAGTATCAAATTGATCATAGCATCCAATTCACTTCCTATGATAGTTTTTATTATACCCAACTTGGATGCCCATCATTCTAGGACCAATTTTATAACCATAGCAAATACCATGCTGTTCTAAGAGACCCTCAAAATAATATAAGTGAAGCATGAGAGATTAACAATTTCTACAAAATCAAGCCACCGCCGTGCTCTAAAAGATTTAAGTGAAGCACTAGAGCAAAACTATCTAGCTCAAAAGATATAAGTGAAGCACATAGAGTATTCTAATAAATTCCAATCAAGTGGGTTTCTCCCAAAAGGTGTGTAAAGCAATGATTATAGTGGTAAACTAAAAAGCAAATACTAATATCATACAAGACGCTCCAAGCAAAACACATATCATGTGGCGAATAAAAATATAGCTCCAAGTAAAGTTACCGATAGACGAAGACGAAAGAGGGGATGCCTTCTGGGGCATCCCCAAGCTTAGGCTTTTGGTTATCCTTGAATATCTTGGGGTGCCATGGGCATCCCCAAGCTTAGGCTCTTGCCACTCCTTATTCCATAGTCCATCAAATCTTTACCCGAAACTTGAAAACTTCACAACACAATACTCAACAGGAAATCTCATAAGCTCCGTTAGTGCAAGAAAGAAAAACCACCACATAAGGGACTGTAATGAACTCATTCTTTATTTATACTGGTGTTAAACCTACTGTATTCCAACTTCTCTATGGTTCATACCACTTAATACTAGCCATAGATGCATCAAAATAAGCAAACAACACATGAAAAATAGAATCTGTCAAAAACAGAACAGTCTGTAGGAATCTGTGACTCTCAAATACTTCTGGAACTCTAAAAATCCTACCAAAATAGGAGGTCCTGGGCAATTTTTCTATTGATATACAGCAAAAAGAATCAACACAAAAGCACATTTCTGTGAATTACTAAAAAAATCGTGCATGCAAAGTTTCTGTGTTTCAGCAGAATCAAATTAACTATCACCATATGTTATCCTATAGGTTCTACTTTGCACAAACACTAATTCAAACATGAAAACACATCTAAACAGAAGCAAAAACAAAAAACAGAAATAAAATTTGGTTGCCTCCCAACTAGCGCTATCGTTTAATGCCCCTAGCTAGGCATAAAAGCGAGGATAGATCTAAGTTGTGCCATCCTTGGCACATCGAAAGAAAAGAGTGAATTTCCTTTCTATGGCATTAACCCTTCTATTTTCGGAAAGCACATTGCCATTAATGGAGGAAGTAAGATTAAGCACGTTACGGAAATTTGCATCTAAGCTAGCCTTCATCTCTTTAATAATTTCGTTTTGATAAAAGCATAAGAGAGTGGTAGATTCAACATTATCATTCATGGGATGCCCAAATACAGTTTTCATTTTCTCATAGGTATCTATAGCATCCCCTTCAAGAAGACCTCCTTCAGAAATAGAATCTAGAACTTGCTTGAAAGAAGCGGGTAACCCAACATAGAAACTTTTTAAGTAAACCTCAATTTGATATTGTGGCACATAGCTAGCCCGAATCCTTAATAACCTATCCCAAGCATCTTTCAAAGACTCATTAATTAAATAACGCAAAATTCCGGAGTCATCTTCATTAAAATTATTCAAACTCTCATTGGTGACACCGGTAGGTCTTTCCATCGCATAATTATTTATGAGCCTAGAGAGGATAGAGGGACTATCCAAGGTACTAAAACCCTGGAAAGGACCCTTAGTTGTTTTTTGATTCGGCCATGGCAACGGGAAGGCAAACGGTAAAGAGAGGGCAGATAACACGGCAAGGGTGAAGTGGGGGAGAGGAAAATGAGAGGCAAATGACAAATAATGTAATGCGAGGGATATGAGTTTGTGATGGGTACTTGGTATGTCTTGACTTGAGCGAAGACCTCCCCGGCAACGGCGCGAGAAATCCTTCTTGCTACGTCTTGAGATTGTGTTGGTTTTCCTTGAAGAGGAAAGGGTGATGCAATAAAGTAGCGTAAGTATTTCCCTCAGTTTTTGAGAACCAAGGTATCAATCCAGTAGGAGGCTCCTCAGAAGTCCCACGCACCTACACAAACAAACAAGAACCTCGCAACCAATGCAATAAAGGGGTTGTCAATCCCTTCACGACCACTTGCGAAAGTGAGATCTGATAGAAATAATATGATAAGATAAATATTTTTGGTATTTTTATAATATAGATTGGAAAAGTAAACATGCAAATAAAAGTAGAGTGAAAGCTTATATGATAAAACATAGACCCGGGGGCCATAGGTTTCACTAGTGGCTTCTCTCAAGATAGCATAAGTGTTACGGTGGGTGAACAAATTACTGTCGAGCAATTGATAGAAAAGCGCATAGTTATGAGATTATCTAAGCGTGATCATGTATATAGGTATCACGTCTGTGATAAGTAGACCGACTCCTGCCTGCATCCACTACTATTACTCCACACATCGACCGCTATCCAGCATGCATCTAGAGTATTAAGTTCATAAAGAACAGAGTAACGCATTAAGAAAGATGACATGATGTATAGAGATAAACTCATGCAATATGATATAAACCCCATCTTTTTATCATCGATGGCAACAATACAATATGTGCCTTGCTGCCCCTGCTGTCACTGGGAAAGGACACTGCAAGATTGAACCCAAAGCTAAGCACTTCTCCCATTGCAAGAAAGATCAATCTAGTAGGCCAAACCAAACTGATAATTCGAAGAGACTTGCAAAGATATCTTAATCACACATAAAAGAATTCAAAGGAGATTCAAATATTTCTCATAGATAAACTTGATCATAAACCCACAATTCATCGGATCTCCACAAACACATCGCAAAAAGAGTTACATTGAATAGATCTCCAAGAAGATCGAGGAGAACTTTGTATTGAGATTCCAAGAGAGAAAAGAAGTCATCTAGCTAATAACTATGGACCCGAAGGTCTGTGGTAAACTACTCACAACTCATCGGAAGGGCCTTGGAGATGAAGTAGAGGCCCTCCATGGTCGATTCCCCCTCCGGCGGAGCGCCGGCGAAGGCTCCAAGATGGGATCTCACGGATACAGAAGGTTACGGCGGTGGAAATAGTTTTTCGTGGTGCTCCTCGATGGTTTCATGGTACGTGGATATATACAGGAGGAAGAAGTAGGTCGGTGGACGCTCGAGGGGCCCACGAGGGTGGGGGCGCGCCCACCTGTAGGGGGTGCGCCGGGCACCCTCGTGGCCGGCTCCTCTGTTGCTTGACGTCCACTCCAAGTCCCCTGGATCACGTTTCTTCCAAAAAGATCGCTCCCGAAGGTTTCATTCCGTTTGGACTCCGTTTGATATTCCTTTTCATCGAAACCCTGAAATAGGCAAAAAAACAGCAATTCGGGCTGGGCCTCCGGTTAGTAGGTTAGTCCCAAAAATGATATAAAAGTGTAAAGTAAAGCCTATAAACATCCAAAACGGTAATATATTAGCATGGAACAATCAAAAAATATAGATATGTTGGAGACGTATCAGGTAGCTATCCCCAATGAAAAGCGACTACTCTCCAAGAGTGTTCCTCGGCACCTACGTAGCATCACGGGGGTCAAACTCGGCGCCGTTCATTTAGTACACGCGGCATCTCAGATCTGGACACATGGTGACGTACATAGTCAAGGTCCATGCATAATAATGTTGTGCTCAAATATGGCGGTCAGTAATACTGTGCAGCAAATAGTACTACTCCGGTATAGAGGAAGTAAAATAACCGGCTTATTATATATAGTCACTCTTGGTTACATAGATGAGATAGTAAGACATGGAAAAAAATGGTGGCAGCTAGTGGGTTCAAGTCTTCAAGGGCCTATCTAGCTATACGCGTCCTCCAAGGTAAAAGGTACTCCTACTAGTGCTAGTAAGTACTACTAGTACAACAATGAAAGATAAGGCGAGAGGGTTAAAAATGGAATACTTGGGTAGATGGTGATGGTCCGGTCGTTGTAGACTATGTGACCATGTTGCACATCAGTGGTACCATGGGTAACGACTGCTAAGATAGTTGATCCCAATATGCCAAAATCAGCTACAAGGTTCCAGGTTAGACCGAATCGCGGATGCAAATGCACATCCAGGATCGGCGATCTTATTTTGATAGGGGGATGACTGGTCCCTGCAAAATAATGGAGTACCGTTAGGGATGCAAATGATGGTTTGTGCATTCCGTTTGTAATCTCCCATACCGTAGGATGGCAACCAGATGAAACAAGTCCCCTAGCTTGTCACCGCAAAGATGCGGCCTAGATAACGCACGGTGTCTTCGAGCGTGTAGGGGTACAAATCTGCCGCCACCAACATGCGCCAGCCTCTGCCGTTACTGCCTCTTGCATTGATGGCAATCCTTATGTCGAACACCGTGATGAGATAGTAATCGTCGTAGCCACGTCACTTTGTCAGAGGGTCCACAATTGCTATCTTCTTCAATCTCATGTAGGCATCATCATACGTATTCAAGCCCAGCTAGTCCGGAAGGCCGATCCCAATGGTGGAGAAGGAGTCTACCGTAATGGCCGCACTGCTGTAGATGTTGTGCAAAATGATGGTGGTATCCGGCTGGAGGTATGCAAGCCAATCTTCGTTGGCACCGACCCAGACCTCTATATAAGACGGTGGGTAGCAGAGAAATTACGGGATGGAAATGGAATAACTAAGTACTACATGATCAAACTCCATTACTGACATGCTCATCAGACAAAATCCGACTACCTCTCAACATCGGCAACTCTAGCGGAGTCAATGTGCAACCATGGCCAGGGAGTGGTGGACTGTTTGAAGGATTGTCCCATAGAAGAACCTTCTCCTCGAGGACGCATGGAAGACCAACAAGCATGGCCTTTTCCCAAGCCTGTTTAAGCACCGTCTTAAAAAAGTTGGTGCAGGAAGCACCGAGTCTTTCGGCGGTGAGAACGTCAGAGCGGCATGCGATTTCTCCCAGAGGATTGTCGTCCAAGGTCTCCCAGCCCCGACGAGGAGGAGATTCGCCTGGTGAATCCATGGGAGCAGCGACGAACTGCCTTCTCTTCGGGGGGAGGGGAACTAGCGAGGAGGAGATAAGAGCGTAGTAACTGTAGGGCCTCGTCCCTTCCAACTGTAGATCGTTCCTTAGCGAAGGGGTGAGGCTATTATTTACTAATAGTACTAGCATTATGGAACGTTATGGGATTGCATTATACTGTAAATAATAGCACTAGTAAGAAATTTTTGGCACTAGGTAGTAGTTTTTGGCGTGGATTAAGAAATTTTGGGTATGTTTTTGCTATTTTTTGTACACGCCAACTAGTGTAAAAAAACGTCTTACATTATGTGACGGAGGAGTACGTACTCGTAGTGTAGCAGTACTAGTACTACTTTTTCTCAACTAGTAGTGCGATGTACTGTACTTCTAGTCTAGTATAGTATAGTGCACCAATTTTGAACTCTTGAATCTCAGGGCCAAGGAGCTACAGTTGGAAGTGGCGGGTACTACTGTTCTCTAGAACCATCGCAGTACTATCAATGCAGGGAAAGTACACCTGCGTTGTGGCCTAGTGGGAACTCTCGGTGCTCTATTCAGCCGCTCCTCTCATGTAGCTGGCCTACTCAGCCGCTCCTCTCATGCACACACTAGCAGCCTATTTATCAACGAATGGTTACTGCGGGGGCAGAACACTTGAGTTATTTGATACAGCGAGACTAGGCTTTTCGCATCCATTTGTGGAGGTGTAATGGATCTCGTCGAACTTTGTTAGTAGTTCCTTCTTTATGAATGAGATGAAGCAAAGCTTTTGCCTCCGTTTAAAAAAACACGTCAAGAGGAATTTCTTTTATAGTAGAGCCGATAATGGAGTGAAGTCCATGCGTGCAACGCCACAAGCTACAGAGTAGTAGTAGAGCACTTTACGTACAGAGCCATATTGCACAGTTCCCAATGCCCTGCCAGGCTTTTCCAGCTCCTCGGGCTTAATTGGGAGGCGCTAGTTTAAATATGCTACTAGCTGATGAGGAAGCTACAAGCAAGGTGCGGCTAGGGCGAGCACGCGAGCCACGGGATGCTGGGAAGGAAAACCCGTTTCACGTGGCTAGCCTATCCAGTGCACCTAGATTGTGGTGCCGCACGTCCGTTTGACTTCAAAACTCAAACTACCCGTGTAAAATATTGGCTCGCAGCAAAGTTACTATTTAAAAAAAGGCCGCCGTGCGTTCGGCCGGGATCGAACCCACAAAACGAGATATACACTCCCGCGACCACTAGTAGTACTCGTTGGAGTAAAACGCAACCTAGAATCGCCTTTTGTCGCTAGTAGTACGTACATTGTTCCTTACAAGAAACCACTAAAATGCCAAGAAACTACTACCACTTGCATACGTGACAGACTTAAGATAAGACTACCTTATCAACCATTGTACATGCTCTTACCAACAAGCCTTACCAAGAAACGACTACTCTACAAAGTGCCATTATAGGCACGTTTCAACCCATGGCCCTGTTTGGATACATTTGTTGTCAATCTAACCCTGCCATCCAAACACCACTTTGGTTAGAGTTAGTTCAGGGTTAGAATCTAACTCTAACCTCTCATAGGGCCCATGTCACCCATTAAGTCAACGCCTTCTATTCGACCGGGCGTTATGACTTGTGGGACCTACATGCCTGTCTGCACAAAAATCCCCGAGTGACCTCCTACCTCTGACCCGTCCACCTAGTCATCCTTGGCCATGGGACGCAGCTATCGCCGCCGGCAGAAGACGAGGTCAAAACCGCCGGCGGTGCGGAGCCCATGTTATGGCAACTCGGATGCCAGCTCCATCCGGCGCTTGCGGCCGCTAGCTAGTCAAGATAGCTCCGTCAAGCTGCTTGTCTGCAAGGTTTTCTAGCTAGATTGGCATGGCAGCGCGGCGTCTTGCTCGCGCGGGCTAAGGCCAGCCATCTGGCTCGAGCGAAGGCTAGTGCGGCGGCTTGCTCACTCGTGAGTCATGCTCGGGCCAACCTGCCAACCCGTGCGGAGGCCAGCGTGGCGTCCGGCCCGTCCGATGGAGTGGTTGCCAACTCGCTCATCGAACACGCATCAGTACTGTTTGAAGTAATGTTCAAGAAAAATAATGATTTGAGGGGGAATAACATGATAGAAGGTCAGATGTGGGTCCCTCGTGTCAACGGTCGAACAAAATGTGTTGGTTTAAGCTGCCTTGTCAGCACGGACATGTGGGCCAACCCTGTCATAATTCGGTTGAAACGAACCTAATCAGTAGGAGTACTAGGTAGTAGTTTTTGGCGTGGATTAAGAAATTTTGGGTATGTTTTTGCTATTTTTTGTACAATAGATTCTTCATAGGGCTGGCTGAAAGTGGTAGTTTTTTTGTTAAACACTCTACATATTGTAAGTAGGAGCGAAAGTTAAGCTTTGGAAGCCAATAAGCAAGGCTAGTTACGTAGTGCATATGTGTACATGATTGAAAGTAAATATCAACCATGAGTGACTAATATCTTGATGGAAAACTCGAAACTATGGAGTACTAGGAAAAAAAATGCATGGTTGGAAATACTAGCAATGTTCATGTGCATTGCAATGAATCATAATTAGAATAATACTTATTGACAAACTTGATACAAAACACTCAAATTTGATATACATATATCACTATAGATATATTATGTTTCAATTAGAATATATTCCTTGGGCTGTTTTGGTGAGGTCAGGGAGGGATGTGGTTGGTTTTAAGATACTAATTATGGTTTTTCTGCAAATTGGTAGACAAGTGGGATGTTGGTGAGAAAAGGCAACAACTTACCTCACTGTCGTTAGATGTAGATCTAATGGTCAGAAACGACGGATGGCAGACACACCATCATCACCAACTTAGTCTTCTGTAGGAGTACTAGCAAGATCCGTGCATTGCACTGAACATCAAGATGCATTTTTTCATAAAACACTTGTTGTGATTGACCCTTGCGGGAGTAATCCCATGTGTAAAAACTAATGATATCTCGAGAAATATGAGATAAGGTGAATAGGAGTGGGGTGTGGTGGTGATTGGTGGTCGGACTGAGCGGAGGCATGGGGATTGACGACGCCGACAGCGGCCACCGGGCCAGTTTGTTCCAGAGGCTTCATTTCTTAATTGCTCAACAATGAGGTTGTTGGAGATAAGGATGAACGTGGGAAGGCATTGTCTGCAAATGTGGAGAGGGGTGCGGGTATCTTTTAGTTTAATTTCCATCCGTCAGATATAGATCGGACGGTCTATATTGCAAGATGGCACACGTACCATCATCACCAACTCAGTCTTTTATAAGAGAAGAAATATAAGTATGGAGATACAAATGTATTATCGATACTTGCTTCCGTAAACTAGCATCTACATTCTATTCAACACCTCGGCATGTGGGGCCTTAGCACAATGACTTCTCGACTATGTAAAACAAAGATTTTTCCCGTCGCCGATAAGGAGGGGGTGACGGCGGCGCGCTTTTTGGCTTTCTCTAGTCCTAGTAGTCATACTAGGTGGTCTAAGCACGTGTAGATTTATTCTTTTTCACGTCTCGTGTTCGCCGTATAGCCACGGCTATTGATGAATAGACGGTAAGTTATTCACGGGGAAACCCTTGTTGAGCGTGTTTGCGAGAGAGAGAGATAGTGTGCGTGTGTGATATGTTAGAGATGGAGGCAATGATAACAGATTCTTTGTGTCTATGTGTGTGGAGGATAGAGAGAGACATGTCCATGGGGCTTTGTGTTGTGTAACATGGAGACACATATACATAATTAGAGAGTGACTGTGTGAGATAAACATGCGGACATGGGGAGAGATGAGGATCCAGATAAATGGGTGTTTGTACATGTCTGTGTGTGTTTGTGCATGCGTTTGTGTGTGAGAGGGAGTGTGTGTATGTGGAGTAGAGAGACCACTAATGATGTAAACCTATTATAAAGGAAGGGGGAATGGTGTGACATGTGTAGTAGCGGGATAGCATGGGTGCTGGCGGGGGGAGCAGATTATTTGGCAGAGACATCGAGTGTGTGTGTGGGAGAGGGGTGTAAGAGCGAGCGAGAGAGAGAGAGAGAGAGAGAGAGAGAGAGCTAGTGACGGAGAGAGAGACAGAGAGAGGAAGAGAGGGGGCGAGAGGGGTCATTTGTGTCCATAAATGGCGTATAGATAGGGAGACAATGTTGATGTTGTTCAAAATTGGCCTATGTATGGAGACGCAAGGGAAACGAGTCATCATGTGTGTGATAGGGACTTCATGAGAGATCTAGAATAGATGGTGTAGAGAACAATGTGAGAAATCGAGAACGATGATACATTAGGGAGCTATGGAAAGAATCACGGCATATATGTATACGGGGAAGGAGCTGGGGTGGGTCCGCATGTGGGAGAGATAGAAAGAGGAGAGTGGTGCACAAGGAGACAAAGTGTGCTTGTTTGCAGTGGGGGTGGTGTGTGAGGTGAGAGCGCGAGAACCACATAACTAGGGAGATAGACGTTTGGGGGCGACGTTTTGTGTGTATGGGAAATATACACTCTACATAGTGCGTGTGCTTGGGAAAGAGAGATGCCGGAAGACCTAGAGAGTGGGGGAAGAGATGTGTGCATGCCTGAGAGACAAAGTGATAGAGACCTATATTGGGGTCCGGACTTTAGAAGAGAGAGGGGTGATAATGTGCTTGTGTGTTGGTGTTTGGGGGAGAGAACGACTTCTCTA